>NC_041378.1:1603493-1636386 GCF_900634415.1 Cottoperca gobio
GAGGTGTCCCCCGGCAGTCTAAGCCTATAGCAGCATAACTAGGGGCTGATCCAGGGCAACCTGAGCCAGCCCTAACTATAAGCTTTATCAAAAAGGAAAGTCTTTAGCCTACTCTTAAAATGTGGAGAGGTGTCTGCCTCCCGAACAACCAACTGGAAGCTGGTTCCCACCTGGAGAGGAGCTTGATAGCTGAAGGCTCTGGCTCCCATTGTACTCTTAGAGACTCTAGGAACCACAAGTAACCCTGCAGTCTGGGAGCGTACTGCTCTAGTTGCTTTATAAGGTACTATGAGATCTTTAAGATATGCTGGAGCCTGACCCATTAATTGATTTGTAAGTCAGGAGAAGGATTTTGAATTCTATTCTGTATTTTACCAGGAGCCAGTGCAGAGCAGCTGATCAGGAGTAATATGATCCCGTTTCCTTGTTCTTGTCAATACCCAGTGCCCGCTGCATTTTTGGATCAACTGAAGAGTCTTAAGCGACTTTTGGGACAACCTGATAACAATGAGTTGCAGTAATCCAGCCTTGAAGTAACAAATGCATGGACTAGTTTTTCAGCATCAATTTGAGACAGGATGTGTCTTATTTTTGCAATGTTACGTAGATGAAAGAAGGCAGTCCTTGAGATTTGTTTTATGTGGGAGTTAAACGACAGATCTTGATCAAAGATGACGCCAGGAATTTCTTACAGTGGTGCTGGAGGCCAAGTTATGCATCCAGAGCTTCTATGTCATTAGAAAATGTGTTTCGGAGGCGTTTAGGGCCAAGTATAATACTTCAGTTTTGTCTGTGTTTAACATCAAAAAGTTGCTAGACATCCAAGTTTTTATGTCCTTAAGGCTTGAAGTTTAGCCAATTGATTGGTTATCATCTGGTTTAATTGATAGATATAATTGGGTATCATCTGCATAACAATGAAAGTTTATAGAGTTGGTTCCTTATAATATTGCCCAAAGGAAGCATATATAAGGTGAATAGAATCGGTCCAAGTACAGAACCCTGCGGAACTCCAAGACTGACTTTGGCTGTCATGGAGGATTTATCGTTAACAAGTACAAATTGAGATCGTATGTGATGTGAATTGTTTGTTGTTATGAATTATATTTCTTTGGCTAACTGGGATCCTCTGACCACAGATCCCCTCCTGTTCAGACCTTCATCATCGTCGGTGCGGTGGTCGGGGTGGTGGCACTTCTGGTCATCATCGCTGCTGTTCTCATCGCATACAAGAAGAGAGTCAAAGTGACGGAGGGTCAGTAAAACAGAGCGAGCACAGTACTTATTTATAATATTATAATAATACCTTGCAATATTAATATAGGAAATTAATTCAAACTATTAACCAGAACTCTGCTTGAGGGGTTTCAGGTGCCAGCCAATCAAAAACAAGTGTTTTCAATGGCCTTGGTATAAATAGTGTGTTTAATATACTAATTAATCTTTGAAATTGTACCTTTTTTGTTCTAGATGTTCAAACACCAACCCAACAGCCTGTGAGTAAGATGTATTTTGATATGACACAATCACGAGAGTAGACCATGTGTGCTACTTTCCAAACATTCATACGTTTGTTAAATATATGTACTCGTACAACATTTATTTAACACCTGCTACAACACTTTGCCGCTGATCAAACATGGTCAACACCGAGGTTGGTAGTGTTTCCTTCACTCGTAGATTTGGCTAATTATAATATTTGGAGTTTGGTTTGTTAGATATGTTAGTGCTGATTCCAGACCGCTATAATTATTATGTATACTGGTGGCTTCGAAAATGAAATGCCATCTTGAGCATTTATATCTCATTGTGTGTGTGTGTGTGTGTGTGTGTGTGTGTGTGTGTGTGTGTGTGTGTGTGTGCAAAAATCACATACTTATATGAATTATATTATTGCATATTAAAATAAAATATTTTCTTAATGCTGCCAGTGGAGGCCAGAATCGTTCAGCAACACTAATGAAAGTCTATTTGTCTCCTCTGTAAAAGCAAAGTTAAGTTGTACTTATGTGCAACTTCTTTTTTTTATATAGTTGAGAAATACTATTGCATTTGACGAATACATGCAAATATTGTGCATTTAATATTTGTTCTTTATAAACCGCTGTGTTTTTTTTTTTTGCTCTCAGGATGAGCCAGAGCTGACCTACATCACTGTCAGCCACCGGCCGCCCGCTCCTCACAAGAAGGTGAGCGACTTGTGTTTAGCTGCAGTTTTCTACTTCTTTAATCTTAAATTTGCTTTCCAGCGCTGTTATGAATTTATTAACATACTGAGGTATTACTTACACTATCATCCAAAAGTATGTGCTCACATATTTTTTTGTCAGTTTTATATCTTAATGCTACAATTGAAATGGTTTGTGAAAAAGAAGACTCCTTGTTTAGAGATATCCAACATATTGGTGTGTATGTGTGGGTGTCCATATACTTTTGTCAATGGAAGTTAACTTTTAATTCCCTCTTTTTGTGTTTTTGTCCTGATGAATACCAGAGAAAAAAACAGCTCACGACAAGATTACTGTAAATGTGGTCAACTCTGTAGTTAGTTGTCTGAATCATGTAAAACCTCCTGCTTGTGGTCATACAGGTCAAAGAGCAGGATGTGACATATTCTACAATCAATATTGGTGACGACGGGAGCAGACGATGATCCCTCTGCAGCTTTGTCAGCAAAGCGGAAGAAATCAGAAGAAATAAGACTTGACACGTGTGGTGTTCATAGATCCTGCCGTGTGTTCGTTGTGTTAGCTTGTGTAGGACATGCTTTGCTTAGCGTTAGGATGGTGCTTCCATTTAACGGCACACTCTAGGTCAGACCTGGAGTTCTATTACTTAGTTTATGATTTTAAAAAGACAAAACCCATTAACCAGAATTGGCAACATGGTTCCTTATCGCACGCAAAAAAGTTTGTATCGCTGTAGAGAAAAAATGCAGAACATTACAGTTCTTATTCAAGATAGTCAGTTAATAAAATGACCCTGAATAGTCGAATGTTCTTTCTTGTGAACATATTGTCGCATCCAACGATGGCATTTAGTATTGTACTGGAATCATTTATGTTGTGTTTGTAATTTTGTGTCATATTGCATTATCAGTGCTACGATATCCAATAAAAAGATTAGAATAGATTTTGTTCTCCATTGTGTGTGTTGTTGTCGGTAATATAAAATACAAGTAACTCACTTGCTGTTACAAGTTTCAGCTCTTTAACTACAAATCACATTTTCTAACTGTCCAGCCGAAGGGCGGGGCTCAAGTTGTCATTGTGGTTAAAGGCACCTTTCATAACATAGTGTTTAGTTTGTTTTTAAAGATTAACCAGATACGTTAACACTTTTGTTATCTTAAATGTCCTGTGACTTGAATCTTGATCCGGTAGTTTGTTATGAGCAATCCATTGCCTTCATCTTTCAATCATTGATTTCATTTTGGACAAAGTTACCATATTTGGCAATGACATTAAGAAAAAGCTAATGTGAAACTGGGGAATGTGATGATGTGAAATGCCCTTGAATGCATCAAGATCAAGATTCTCACTGATAAAGGTTCCTAAATGTTGACTCTGATAGATCTCCCATCTAACGAACATTTTGAAGAATATGTTGAAATTAAGTTTTTTTTTTTTAAAAATGTTAATACTTTGCTTTCTTCTGCGACTTCCTTTACATGTTTCGGATGTTTACAGCTTGTGTGTCTCTAGACACAACCCTGATCAGTGCTAAATGTTTATCATTCCTCTCGTGATGATTGGTCCTCGAGCTGAATGACATCACTGTAGAGCGAAGATGTGGCAACAGGCTGTCGAAAGGCTTCAGTCATTTATATTCCTGACCTCAGTAGTTAAGTCAATGTTTCTTTGCTAGGTATTATACAGTGCCCTCCAGAGTTATTGGCATCCCTTTAGTAAAAATGAGCAAAACAGGCTGTAAAATGTCTTTTATTGTTTATCGTCTTGGCCTTTCATTCAAAAATATTCACACAAACCTGACCGTTTCACTGTTTTCAAGTAAAATTCTTGAAAGAAAAATAAATGTTGACTTTGAATAAATATTTTTCTCCAAAACATCTGTGCCACAACTATTGGCACCACTAGACAATCCTATGATGAAAATCTAACTGAAGTATATTTCCAGTCACATCTTTAGGTTCACCTGTTTGATTAGGAACTCTTAAGTGGTCAACCATGACGTCCTGTTTCACTGGGGTATTAATATGAGGTGACACAGGCCAAAATTATTTTTGTCATTCTTCACTACGGGAAAGACTCGAGAACACAGCGATGCTCTGCGACGAAAAGCTGTTGAGCTGCACAAATTAGGAAATGGATATAAGAAAATCTTCAAACAGTGGAAAATGCCCATTTCCACTATCACTGGAGAGATTGTGTGGAAGAAGTGTCTCAGATCCCGTGCCATGTGTTCACCAACCTCATCAGGCATCACAGGAGAAGACTCAGAGCTGTAATCCTGGCAAAAGGAGGCGGCACAAAATATTAAATGAAGGAATGCCAATAATTGTGGCACACATGTTTTGGAGAAAAATATTTATTTAAAGTCAACATTTTGTTTTTCTTTCAATAATTTTACTTCAGTGAAAAGGTCATATTTGTGTGAATATTTTGAGTGAAAGGCCGAGACGATAAAGAATAAAGGACATTTTACAGCCTGTTTTGCAAATTCTTACTAAAGCGGTGGCAATAATTCTGAAGGGCACTGCATTTCTAAGTTGTTGTTTTTTTTACATTAAGTTATTTAACCCTAAATGTAATATCCATAAACCTGCAATTCAGATTTGCATTCAGATACATCCCACAATCAATGTTGCCCCTGTAATAAAGCAATTAGGAGGACTCTCATCAATTCATAAAATCTAAAATTATTCTGATTGTATGACGTGATGTATTTGTGTTCAGGTGGCTTTATGTCACTGGTATACACTATATTGCATAAAGGAGACCAATGCAAAAAAAACAAATGGAAGCCAGGAATACACAGTGCAGTTTGTTCTCCACACACGTTGTTAATCACAGTGAAATAGTTCACCACTGGTAGTTACACTTGGGCACTCATCTTTACTCTTTGTCATTGTATTCTTGTTCTACCGTGTTGTTAGTTATGGTGGTACTTATATTTTGTAAGAATATCTTTACTGCATTTTGTCTGAAGTGTAATATAAAATAAATGACAGTTTCATGCTCCTCCCTGTTGTGTCAGGGCTCTTACATCATATGTCCTAAAGCCCTCATTAGTGTAAGCAGCTCTAAAACTTTCAGATACTTTTTATTTTACTAACAATTTGTTGTACTGTAGTAATTTAAAGCACTATGCAATAAGCATTATTTGATTTCTTTCGGCCCACTAAGAGATAGAATAACTCCCCAAAAAGACGCAGCGCTACAATGTTCTGCTAATGTGTTAGCAAACGGTTGCCCATCTACACATCCAGCAGACGCAGAACAACATCATGTAATCAGTAATCAGCCCTGGACAGCTCTGCCTCAGGATGTTTAGGGTTCATTTTTAACCCACACATTCACAATGAACAGTAACCACAATGTGCAAATAACCCAGAGTAAAGTTAACCCAGGATGGACATCAGAGAGCCACAACCCCGACCCCGAACTAAACTATATCTTGTTTCTCCTGAGCGTGGTGTTCTGCAGTTTATACAAATGTCAGATTGAGTGAGCCGCCTGGTCTCTTAAAACATATCGTTCCAATACAATGAAACTGCATCTTCGATTACGTTTTAAAGGAAAACGTTTTGACTTGAATATTTATTCTTCTTATTCTAGGTTTCTTATTCTTTATTCAGTCTGACCTTCTTAATGAAGTGAACCTGGAAAGTGATGTCTTAGCTTGTTTTGTGAGGACGTGCCGTGGTTGCACTTCATGGACTCAAAACATTACAAGTGGACATAATCAACAAAGACATTTTTTTTCTTCCGAAGCATATTTCTCATAAAGCATTAGGGGTATAGAAACTTCATGGCATGTTGGGGTTGCACCAGGACAATTTGCAGCTTTTAGTTTGAAGCAGTCAGAAGGAAGTGAGCACATCCATGGATAATGTTGTGGTACTTTGTTGAAAATCTTCAGGCTGAAAGAGAGTTCCTGGCACAAAGGTCAGATATGATGAGGTCTTATTTATTGTGGACATCAAAATGAAATGTTTATTTTGCAAGAAAGCCATTTTTGTAATTGTTTCAAGCTTTGTAGAGGTCTCTAAAATAACGTTTTAATGTTGATATGAATCTTGAACGTGTGTGGAGCCAAGTTGCCAACTATTTACAGTATAAGGCTGAGCAACAGTGATATGGATACCATTTAAATCTTTATTGACAGGATAGTCAGAATCACCAATTGGTCTGATCTGTATTTAAAACAAATCTATGATTGAGTGTGTAAAAATCAAACATTCAGCGCTGTTGCACTACATGGATCATAACGCTGTACAAATAAGAATCTACACTCTTCACTGTATTGGAGACGAAGTCTTGACAGTGGGGCAAAGCAGCATTTTCCAGCCCTACTGCTCACATACAGGAAACAGCAATCAGTTTGTGGGGTGAAGGGGTGAGGGTTAAGCCCAGACCTGGAGTCAGATCCAGTTCATCCTCTGAAACTCCCGGAGGAGGAGAGAAGGAGAAATGCTGCATGAGTCTGGTGAAGAAGAGGAAGAGCTCCATCCTGGCCAGACTCTCTCCAAGACAAACCCTGCGACCTGCAAGAGAGAGAAGAAGGAAAATGTTGATCTCGTCTGCAAGCAAGGGAACATAAAGAAGTGATGGCTAAATTCACCAACCTGCAGAGAAAGGCATGAAGGCATCTCTCTTCACAAACTTCCCGTCTTTGTCCAGGAAGTGAGCAGGATAAAAACTGTGTGGCTTCTCCCACTCACTCTCATCATACAGGACGGATGTTAGGAGAGGAATCACTGCGGTCCCCTGTGGAAAATACATACATGGAAAAGATTAATATATGCTAAGCAAATAGTATAGTATACTAAGTTACTAAGAAGTAACCTCGCACAGAAAGAAATGGTTACATTCTGAATTATTGGAAAAAGAATTTGGATAAATAAATGAAAAAGCTTATTTAGTTGAAGTAGTATTCAGTAACACAGTGGGCCGGACAGCTCTACCGCTGCGTAATTAGGTGTCATTATGAAATATTAGAACATTTTACAGATAATCCAGAATTAAAGAAAGCAAGTTCAAGTTTGAAAATACACTATATGGACAAAAGTATTGGGCCACTCATCTTAATTTTTGTATTCAAATCAAATCAAATTTATTTGTATAGCCCAATATCACAAATTATACATTTGTCTCAGTGTGCTTTAGAGACTGCACAGGATACGACACCCTCTGTCCTTAGACCCTCGCATCGCACAAGGAAAATGAAAGATGAAAGAAGGTATTCAGGTGTTTCATTCAGTCCTGTTGCCTCAGGTGTATAACATCCAGCATCTAGCCATGCAGTCTTTACAAACGTGTGAAAGAATGGCTTGTTCTAAAGAGCTACCTGAACGTGGTTCTGTAATAGGATGCACCGTTGCAACAAGTCAGTTTGTGATATTTCACAAATTTCACATTGTTTATGTTAACTTTCACGTCACCATGTCACCATAGGTTATTATTTCAATTTGTAATTGTATTTATTGATTTCTCAATGTTTTGACTATTTAATGGGGTTGGGTACTCCAAACTTTATTCAGTCTCACCTTCTTAATGAAGTGACCCTGGAAAGTGATGTCTTGACTTGTTTTGTGAGGAAGTGCCATGGGGGCGATGTTGGCCAGTCTCTGTGTCTCATGGATGACAGCGTCGGTGAAGGGCAGGTTCTTTCTGTCCTCAACCTGCACTTGACGACTTCCTATCACACTGCTCAGCTCCTCCTTGACCTGGTCTGCAAAAAGAAAAGGTTTTGTTTTCGTTAAGATTGTTGTGTTGGTAAGCATATATTGTTGCTTGGACTGTTTGTTGAGGATTTTAAGTTCTATACCTTGTATTTTTGGATACTTGGCCATAAACAGAAGTCCCCATCTCAGGGTAGTTGATGTTGTGTCAGTGCCGGCAGCAAAGAGATTAAGAACTGTTATCAAAAGGTTGTTATCGTTGTAGTGACTGTTGGTATTGCCAGATTCCTGCAGGGAAAGATGCATCAGTGCAGTTATTCAAACACATCTGAACCAAAACTTTGATATGTTATTACTTTGAATGACCCAATGAGAATCTCTGAAAGATATCATGGTTTGATTTTTTTCTTTTTTTGGTAGTAGGAGGTCATTGATGGTGGAGTGGTTTGCATTTCTTGCTTCAAAAACACAGTTGCTCTTTTTATTACACATTTTAAGCCGTTCCATCCAGTAGGCTTAGCGCTTTGAAGAATCTTATCAGTACATTATTATGCCATCAGTATCAGTTGGAATGAATAGGGGTCATCTTGTAACACAGTATATAGTTCTCCTGACAGTCGGGCCTTCCAACACATGAACACAACATGTTATGTCAATTTGAAAGATATGACGCTTTTTTAAAAGAAGACTTTGGATTACTTCATAGGAATCAAAAGTGGGACTCTGTCTGCATTAGTTCAAACATAATTTGTTAACCTAATTCTTAATAGCATTGAGCATAATAGCAATTTTAGTAGGTGATAATACATTTCCCAACCTCCAGATTCTGCTTTCGGAGCAGAAAGGTGTCCACAAAGCCTCTGAGCATCTGTGGATTGAGGGTTTCTTTCAAACGACTAAACAGCTGTAGATTCTGTTTCTTGTTGGCAGAAATCAACGTGTGGATTTCGTTCCTGTTAGCAACCAATTTACCGATCCATGGGAACATTTGGTACACCTGTTAAAAATCAGTATGTAATAAAGCATACAAGTGAATACATTATTTCTGTAAATCAGTTGCCCCAATGTATGTTTTATGTATATTAAAATCACAATGCTGAGTCTAAGCTTAATAAACATATGAAGTGATACCTGTACTGACGAGGAGCCCACGAGTTGAATCACCCTGTTTGTTCGATTGACCCGTGATGTAAACTCTGGATCATCATATTCAAATCTGCTGCCATACACAATGGAGCAGATAATATTAGAGACTGCATAGTTTATTGATTGGGTCGTATCAAAAGCTTCTCCTGTGACACGGGAAATAGGAAAAACAATCAACATCAAGAGGATTAGCGAAATATTGCTGATCATGCAGATACTTACCTTTACACTTCTTAAAAACTTCAATGAGGTGGTCGCATTCCTCAATGATTTTGTCCTCGCACGTCTTCTTTCCCATCCCAAAGTCTCTCAGGTTAGTCAAGGCAAAGCGCCTCATCTCTTTCCATGATTCCCCGTTGGACCATACAATACCTGAGTTGAAGAAGTTCGGCAAACCATGTTAACAAATTAGTTGATCATGGGCAAAGGCTGTGAACATGAAAAGGATAAGTATTTGGTAAAAGTATTTCCTTGCCATGTTTATCTTGTATTTCACCCATAATGAGCATTGGATCTCTGTCTCCAAACGCTTCAGCATGGTTAACAAGTGCCTCCTTTACCGTCTTGTATCCTGCCAGGACCACCACTTTCTTTGGTCCCATGTAGAAGGTGAACACTGATCCATATTTCTTGGAAAGCTAAGAACAGCATAATATCATGACATTTTCTTAGACACAAAAACAAACAGAAAAAAGTAAACAAGACGAGAAAGCTACTCCTCTGCACTGCCTCACCTTCAGTAATGTGTGGTAGGGTCTCTTAAGGTCAAGCTGTAGCAGGTTCCCGAGTAGGGGAAGTGGTTTTGGTCCTGGAGGTTCCTTTCCCTCATTCTCGGAGCTGAAGCCAGAGGAGGTGAAAATGTAGACGAGCAGCAAGACCACCAGACCCCCCAACAGGGAGATAGAGCTGGAGGACTGGAGAAACAGATCTAATAGCCCCATGATTTCAAAAATAAAAAGTGTCCGTGCCAGGGTACTGACAACTGCTGCTGCCTTTGGCTCCGTCTGTGTTAAGAATGTCTTTTGTAACTGGAGGGAAACTGTCCAGCCGAAGGGCAGGGCTCATGTAAGGGAAAGTTCACCTACTAACACCAGTAAACCATTGTTGTTTTTTAAGATCAATCAGATAAGTTTGCAATTTTGTTATCTTAAATGTGTTATGATCAGAAGGGGAGAGCTATTTAGTGTGTACAGAGGTTGACAGGGTGAGTCTGTTGGTTTTGGACATTTTCTGACAGCTGCGGGTGGTGGATTGAAAAGAAAAGTTAAAATTAAAAGTAAAAAAAGTTAAAATTAAAATATAGATGGTTGTTTTAAAGTCTAACTGTTAGCAGTGTGCTCAGGCTTGTGTGAGCTAGTTTAGTAACTCATTGACACTGTGTTGTGTTGGGTGGAGGGATGATGGAAGGCCAGAGTCGGTCTGTCTGCCATGACAATTTTAAACTGTATAGCCTCATTAAATTTGTGCCCCAGGGGGCCGGACATTTCCCTGAGATAAGATAGGACTCCAGACTTTCTGAAGCTTCTGTTATAAGGCCCCTGAACACTCATGGACACTTTTAGCAACAGTTGCTATCCTGCTCACTGCTCGAAATGATTTGACAGAAACTAGGACAAAGACTTATGGCCTCAAGCTTCCTCACACAACCTCAGATGTATCATTTACTTAGATTTCGTAAAGTCTTGAAAATTATTAACTTTAGTGGATGAAATATATTGCTTATGTCAAATGACTTAACAGATTGGTGACAAAGATTACCATAATAAAAGTCTTTTATAAAGCTATAACCTTTGTCTCGGTCACCTTTCACCCGACTTCATCTCTGATGCTTCTTTCTTTACAAACCAAGTTAATACGTTTTATGTATTCTAAAACTAACACTAACAGAGCCCATACACAATTTAAAAGAAGTTTGTCAAGGAAAAGTTAGTCATGCCTTTTCTGAGGCATCACTTCTTGTTCGTTTTGCTCTCAGATGACCTGAAGCTTTTCATCTGTTTTGTCTCACAGGTCGCAGGGTTTGTTTCAGAGAAGTTTTTGCCATGATCGTACGGTGGCCCTGAAGTTCAAAACACAACAGCAATTAACAGAACATTCCCAAAAAACAGCAATTCATAAAACATTGCGTGTGTTTCTATGCTATAGCATGATTGCTTTGTCTCTTCATTATTAGACCAAGTTTGCTGCACCAAGTGAAGCACTTTGGTTATCTTTGGGCCTTGTGTATGAGTGAGAGCAAGGTGCATTGAGAGACTGAAACAAGGATTAGTGCAGCATTCTTACCTTTAAAATTGTTGATGTTTAATGTGCTTATGGATGTCACGAGAACCGCTACTTACCGGTACGCAGTCGATGCTGGTACCGTCAGGGCTCGAAACTAACGTCGTCCCAGGGACGAAAGAAAATATGTTTGTGACGCAGTGATATTCCTGATAATGATACATTGTGAACAACAAATCAGCGTTGAAATTGGCTGGAAGACAGCTAGTTCATGTTAGCTGTGAGAAAAGTTCATTGCTGGGACTTCTAAACTGCTTTTGTACAACATTTGCTCTACAAATAAGTGTGAAACTTGAAATGACTTTAAGCAGCAATTCTAATGACATATTCTTGATAACATCATGGGTATGGAACATGTATATCATGATATATGTTCTAGTTCATACAAAATCACAAGTGTTTAAAGTTGTTCCAAATGGCTGCATTTGAAAAGCATGCTGTCAGAGAAGGAGACAAGACGGCTCCTTTCTCACCAGCTAGCCAATCACAAGCTATCCTTGTATGTATATATATATATATATATATATATATATATATGTATATGTATGTATATATATGTATATGTATGTATATATATGTATATGTATGTATATATATGTATATGTATATATATGTATATGTATGTATATATATGTATATGTATGTATATATATGTATGTATATATATGTATATGTATGTATATATATATGTATGTATATGTGTGTATATGTATGTATATGTGTATATATATATATATATACATACATATACACACATATACACACATATACATACATATATATATATATATATATATATATATATATATATATATATATATATATATATGTATATGTATATATATATGTATATATATATATATATATATGTATATATATATATATATATATATATGTATATATATATATATATATATATATGTATATATATATATATATATATATATATATATGTGTGTATATGTATATGTATATATGTGTATATGTGTATATGTATATGTGTATATATATATATATATGTGGATATGAACCGTGGTAAATGATCAACTTTACTGGATGGTATAGCCTACCTTGGATGATTTATAAGAGATTGTAGCAAAGATTGTCATAATAAAATGTTATTTAAGGACCTTTCACCCAGCCTCATCTCTGATGCTCTTTTCTTCACAATACCAGGTGATACGTTGTATGTTTTTAATAAAGAACAAGGAAAATAATCACAGACCAAATGTACCATTAACATTCTCCATCTCTTTCTGAATCTGTCCTAGCAGCTCCTGTTAATCGGCAAACACATATTCTACCAAAGAGCACGTATTAAGTATATTAAGTATTATTTTAATTATATCCATGTTATAACCCCTCTCCTCACCGTACACCGTCGTGTTTCTCTTCAACAGGAAATGGACAGAAGGGAAAAGCAGTGCGGCGAGGTTAAGTGCTGCAATATTCATTGTCATGTGCTATCGTTACATATTCTTTGCTTCGTGCCAATCATATTAATCGTATCTGCAAATACTACATATGCAGGCATTCCTGCAATTGCTTCATATTCATTATTTTCTGCTCAGGCATCCTATACATCATAATTTGTATGAGGTAATCTATGATAATTTACTTCAAAGTAGTCCTATCACTACCATCCTCTGCTACACCTCCTACATTTGCTCTCATATGGGCGATGCTTTCGCAAATCAAGCTCTTTGAAGGCCTATTTCACGGTAAACCATGCATTCAATCGGTGGTGGTGTTCTGCGTTATGGTTGTCACATTTCACCAATTCTGGTCATGACGACATTCGCTTTGCACATCTGTTAGAATTTATTCACCATTTCTGGTCATGGCTGAGTTTACCATTATCAAACGTTCATTCACAGAATAAGGCATCTACGTGACCTCGTGCATCATTCATGGTATTTCCAGTTGGTCGCCGGACTTTAATTTCTGTTTGTCATTTTATTCAAGTTGGTCTTCACTGATCTTTAATTTTAATTTGCTGATTGTGATGTTGATGGGACACTATTAGTATTTTAGTGTATGCCAGAGCCTGGGTACATGGAAGTGTTGTGTGTGCGTGTGTGTATTTAAGTAAGGGTGTTTGGTATTGCTCTCCCTGTGTGATTGTGTGCTTATATATGTGTGTGTGGTGTGTGTGTGTATGTATGTGTGTGTGTGTTTAGTTTGGAACCGGGGGGACTACATGTTGTATGTTTTATGTTGCACCATGACCTTCCAAATTTCCCAATTTGGGATCCCAAAGTTCACCTTGACCTGGACCTTGATCATATTTATTATTTTCGAGAGATAAATGAAACACTTTCTCCATTCCAGGTGGAATAGCTTTTTTGTTATTCTTGACACTGAAATAAAACATTTCACAAATATATAAAATGATACCTGTAAGGGGAGCCCAAAAGTTGAAAACGTGTGCACCTGCCATCGATGATACAATAACTCATGTTAGTACTAGATTCAAGATGATTGTGCTCTGCAGGTATACATAGTAAGTAGCTAATAAATAATTTTGATTGCTAACAAATGAGCACAACAAAAGGCATCTATTCTACATCCATTTTTTAAATTACTTCAGTGTTGTTGAACATGGTCACTCCTGTTAAACTCCTCATACACGGGGGGTAACACACAGTTTATGAGGTAAGGGTTTGAGGGCAAACTCGAAACTTGGAGTCAGATCCAGTTCATCCTCTGAAATTCCAGGAGGAGGAGTGAAACGAAAGTGCTGCAGGAGGCTGGTGAAAAAGAGGAAGAGCTCCATCCTGGCCAGACCCTCTCCGGGACAAAATCTGCAGCCTGTAAGAGAGAGGGAAGGAAAGCTTCAGGTCATCTGCCAGTAAACTAATAATTAACAGGAAAGGAATCTGCTCACAAACCTGCAGAGAAAGGAATGAAGGCATCTCGCTTCACAAACTTCCCGTCTTTGTCCAGGAAGTGAGCAGGATAAAAGCTGTGTGGGTTCTCCCACTCACTCTCATCATACAGGACGGATGTTAGGAGAGGAATCACTGTGGTTCCCTGTAGGCCATGCAGAAATTCAAAAGATTTCTATTATGATATGTGATAGTATTATCTTAAAACTCTTAAAAATGTCTCACATTAAGAAAATATTTGCAACATGTAACAACTGTCATATTTTGTTTTAGAGCATGAAGATGAGTATGGAGGGATATTAGGAGTTTTATTCAGTTGGACCTTCTTAATGAAGTGACCCTGGAAGGTTACATCTTGGGTAGTTTTGAGAGGAAGGGACATGGGGGCAATGCTTGCCATCCTCTGTGTTTCATGGAGGACAGCATTGACGAAGGGCAGGTTCTTCCTGTCCTCGGCATGCACTTGATGATGTCCTATCACCCTGCTCAGCTCCTCCTGGACCTGGTCTGGAAGATGAAAAGCTTTTGTTTTTATGAAGACAATTTACTCACATAGTGTGGCTTGGACTGAATGATTTTCAGTGAAAGTTTTGGATATCTCATCTTCTTACCTTGTATTTTTGGATACTTGGTCATAAACAAAAGTGCCCATCTCAGTGTAATTGATGTTGTGTCAGTGCCAGCACTAAACAGGTTCAGAACTGTTGCCATAAGGTTTTCATCATGGAAGTGACTGTTGGTAATTCCAGATTCCTTAAAGTAAAGATTTATCATCGCATTTCTTCAAACAAATCTTTTCCTAAAATTAGATTTATTTTTTCAATTTGTGTAAAAGAAGACAGAACGGCCAATGTAATGTACACAGCATCAATCCCAAGGGACCAATAGACAGCCTGTTATCCCGGAAACGAACGCACTTTGTTCCGAACGATGTAACAAACCTTCTCGGAGCAATATATTTATCCTAACATGGCATATAGTTTTCACTTACTTATTTATGCATCTATGCGAAATTAGATCAGAAATACTGTATGTGCGACACGGTGGGATGGAGTGGAGCCAGGGCCTAAAGGCTGGCCCGGCTCATCTGGGTTTCAGGTAAGGCCTGCATCTTTTCTTGTGATGACAACCAAGGCATTTAGCATATATTTTTGCTTGTAAACTGTTATACTTCTACTTAGAAATGTGGCTGTTCAAGAACATGATGCAGATGGATGCTGTGTACATTCAGCACAATATTTACACAGATTCTAACTATCTCTCAGCTTCATAAACAGTTTTGATATATATGTTTTCCAACCTCCAGATTTAGCTTTTGGACAAGAAAGGCGTCCACAAGGCCTCTGCACATCTGTGGTACGAGGGTCTCTTTCAAACGACTGATTATCTCCAAGTTCTGTTTCCTACTGGCATTACCCAATCTGAAGAAAAGCTTCCTGTCAGCAATCCATTTGAAGAACCAGGGGAACATGTTGTACACCTGTCAAAGAATAAATCAGTATCATTTTCCTAAAAACATTTCAAAATCTCCTTTCCAAAAGCTGTTTCAGCGCTCACTGGACAGGGGAAGCCGTGTCTAATTGTACATGTGCCCAAAAACAGCAGGCCAGTGAATGACTAGTGACCCTAACCTCAGTACCTATGAATATTTTGAAAAGATTGTATTAAAACATCTCAACTTTCCTTGATCCTCATCAGTTTGCCAACCTATCAGAGCGGGGATTGAGAATGCACTGCTTACACTGAACAACTTGTGAAGATTGCATTTTTCTACTTTAGCTGTGTATTTTAAACCATCCAGTTTAAACTACTGGTGGGCAAGGTGACTGTTCTTCGATGCTCATTCTGTGGATTAAGGATTTTCTCCCGAATTGTACCCAGCAAGTTTGATTTAACACAGCTATTGCCTTCCCTGGGGTTTATAAATGAGGCAGAGCATCCTGAGCATCCTGACCTTTGGCCTGATTGACAACATAACATGTTAAACCAAGATGTTGCAGCGCAGAACTAGGATATCAAGTATTGACAGAAGTCAGCTGCTTAGTTGTGTAAAGATGTAATTCTGAGTAAAGATGAGCCCCTCTAAGTTACCCTGCTCACCCTCTACACCAGTGGTTCCCAAACTTTCTTTGGCCAAGGCACACCAAAGACCAAGCCAAAATCTCAAGGCACACCTGTGTTCATATCCGGGCAACATCCCGTCTATAACACATAGTATCACTGTTATCACTCTGTGAACATTTATTTAGCCTAGTCCTTGTAAGATAGCTATTCTCCTTCACACTAGCAGAGAGCCTTTGATGTGTCACACTCTAATATTTCCCACCATGCGCAAATGGCTAAAACGGGTTCGCTTTGACAGATTTCTTTTTTTTTTATGATTTATTAAGATTTGGACCAAAGCATATAAGACCTATTGTCTCTATATTGTGAAATAAGTGTGTAGGATAAAGCCCCAATAAAGTACAGTGCTTGCCTGTGCTTTGCCCCCCCCCCACCCCTGAAATTCAAGACGTTTTCTTTTTTTTATATATATTCACAACTCACTTTTCACATTGAACAGGTGCTCTTTTATTAAATAAACTAAGCACTTGTGTCATTTGTCTTATTTATGTGCCCGTTTCAGTTGCTTTGCGTATTTACATTCTCTCCTCTCCTCTGCTCTGCTTCGCGAAGGGCGGCGCCGCTTCCGAACCCACACGCGCGAGCGCACACACTTACAGTCAGAGACAGAGCGGATGAAAGGTAAGGAGAGAACTTTAAAAATGTACGCTACGCACGGACCTCATCCAACCAAGGCAGCACCACGCAGAGCAGTAAACCTAGGGGAAACACTGAAGTAAATAAAAAATCATTCATAACCTTGTGTATAGTTAAATGCAATAGGCGTAATTGTTTCAAAATCCCACGGCACACCGGGACATCATTTGGGAACCACTGCTCTACACAGCAGATACCAACTCAGCCATTAGATAAAAAAGGAAGGATCCTGCAAAGGAAAAGAGCAGCCAGGTTTAGCAATTATTTAGTTCCTTCAGCAATTAGTCTATTAAATGATAGGGACGATACAAAAACATAAACCGTATAGTATTTTGTATGGGAGTTTTTATTGCACAGGAAAGCGTTAGGGTTAAGATCTGTATTTTTATGGCTATGACTTTATACAACATAAATAGAAAATTAGATGTTTGTGGATAGTGAAATATTTGTGGATCATGGTACACATTTGTAAATTGTCTTCTGTAAGTCACACATATTAAAGTCCTAAAAGGACTTCTCAATATAAATATTCACAAAATATAAAATGATACCTGTATTGAAGGAGAGCCCAAAAGTTCAAGACGTTTGCTCATGCCATCTACTAGGGATGTAAACTCTGGATCATCATATTCATATCTGTTGCCATAGACCATGGAGCAGATAATATTAGAGACTGCAAAATATATTGGTTTGGTCGTATCAAAAGATTCTTCTGTGTCACGGAAACAGGAGAAAATTGAAATCATTAGATATCTTTTTCACAGAAAATATTGATCACATAAATATATATAGTAATAAGACATTTACTTTTGAATTTCTTCAGCTCTCCAATGACGTGGTGACATTGCTCAATTATTTTGTCCTCGCACGCCTTCTTGCCCATCCCAAAGTCTCTCAGGTTAGTCAAGGCAAAGCGCCTCATCGCTCTCCAGGATTCCCCGTTGGACCATATAATGCCTGAGTTGAAGTGTTTCAACAGAATATGTTAAACACACAACTGAGGATTGAAGGTTGAATAGAATAAGACAGTTTTTTCTTTGCGTACCATGCCCTTGATTAAATTCCTCCATAATGAGCATTGGATCTCTGTCTGCAAACTCATCAGCATGGTTAACAAGTGCCTCCTTTACCGTCTTGTATCCTGTCAGGACCACCACTTTCTTTGGTCCCATGTAGAAGGTGAACACTGATCCATATTTCTTGGAAAGCTAAGAACAGCATAATATCATGACATTTTCTTAGACACAAAAACAAAAGAAAGTAAACAAGATGAGAAAGCTACCCCAGAAACAACAAACTACCCTACAAGAAAGCTACTCCTCTGCACTGCCTCACCTTCAGTAATGTGTGGTAGGGTCTCCTGAGGTCAAGCTGTAGCAGGTTCCCGAGTAGGGCAAGTGGTTTTGGTCCTGGAGGTTCCTTTCCCTCATTATGGGAGGTGAAGCCAGAGGAGGTGAAAATGTAGACGAGCAGCAAGACCACCAGACCCCCCAACAGGGAGATAGAGCTGGAGGACTGGAGAAACAGATCTAATAGCCCCATGATTTCAAAAGCAAAAGTGTCCGTGCCAGGGTACTGACAACCTGCTGCTGCCTTTGACACAAACTAGGACAAAGACTTATGGCCTCAAGCTTCCTCACACAACCTCAGATGTATCATTTACTTAGATTTCGGAAAGTCTTGAAAATTATTAACTTTAGTGGATGAAATATATTTCTTATGTCAAATGACTTAACAGATTGGAGGCAAAGATTACCATAATAAAAGTCTTTTATAAAGCTATAACCTTTGTCTCGGTCACCTTTTACCCGACTTCATCTCTGATGCTTCTTTCTTTACAAACCAAGTTAATACGTTTTATGTATTCTAAAACTAACACTAACAGAGCCCATACGCAATTAAAAAAAAGTTTGTCAAGGAAAAGTTAGTCATGCCTTTTCTGAGGCATCACTTCTTGTTCGTTTTGCTCTCAGATGACCTGAAGCTTTTCATCTGTTTTGTCTCACAGGTCGCAGGGTTTGTTTCAGAGAAGTTTTTGCCATGATCGTACGGTGGCCCTGAAGTTCAAAACACAACAGCAATTAACAGAACATTCCCAAAAAACAGCAATTCATAGAACATTGCGTGTGTTTCTATGCTATAGCATGATTGCTTTGTCTCTTCATTATTAGACCAAGTTTGCTGCACCAAGTGAAGCAC
Source organism: Cottoperca gobio (assembly GCF_900634415.1). NCBI lineage: Eukaryota > Metazoa > Chordata > Actinopteri > Perciformes > Bovichtidae > Cottoperca > Cottoperca gobio. Next base: position 1,622,631 of record NC_041378.1, read on the forward strand.
TTTGGTTATCTTTGGGCCTTGTGTATGACTGAGAGCAAGGTGCATTGAGAGACTGAAACAAGGATTAGTGCAGCATTCTTACCTTTAAAATTGTTGATGTTTAATGTGCTTATGGATGTCACGAGAACCGCTACTTACCGTTACGCAGTCGATTCTGGTACCGTCAGGGCTCAAAACTAACGTCGTCCCAGGGACGAAAGAAAATATGTTTGTGACGCAGTGATATTCCTGATAATGATACATTGTGAACAACAAATCCGCGTTGAAATTGGCTGGAAGACAGCTAGTTCATGTTAGCTGTTAGTTGCTAAGTTGCATTATGGGCAAAGGTAAATTATAAAATGATCATGATGTGTTCAAATGTAATCTTGTAAAATGTTATAATTGGTGAGAAACTTGGATAAATAAAGTTATTTGCAGGATATCTAAAATAAATATTAGAGGGAGAATTATTACCGGTTTATTTTCCTAACAAAAACTAGTATGCAAAGTGTTGCATTTGTGTTAAGTCCCCAAAGTGTAGCTAGGGGAAGAGGGGGACAATAACACAACAACCAATGATGAAATGAAACGGGTTCCAATAAACTCTCAAAAGTAAGGGTGAGGAAGGGACCAAATGGTTGAGCCAAACAAAAGAAATATAACAAAACAAGGCCTGACTACTATTGTCCTTTCAAACAAAACATAAACAAATGCCCTCACTAACTGATCTAATAACAAGTGGTGTAAAACACATACAGAGGTGGCAACAACATGCTAAACTAGTGTTTCTAACAAAGAAGTCTGTATGTGGATGAAAAATGTACAGTCAAAAGATTTCTATATGATATGTGTTAGTATATTTTCAAGCGCATTCTCGACGGACGTTTTTTCTATTGTTTCTTCCAAGAACCAAAAAACCTGTGAATAGCAATTAACCCATATATCAGAGGTTAAAAGTTTACGTAACGCTTATCTTGATCTTCATACATCCCTTCCATCAACTGTCATCGGAGGTAACACCTAGAGCCCCTATTGACAGAGGAAGTGGTGTCTTGCCGTCTTCAGCAGGGCCTCAGCAATGCGGTAGATCACGTCCCCCTATTCATATGGCATGACCTTTTTGTAAATTCATAAGAAGAAGAACTTAACCCATGGCACTACCATGCATAAAACATAATCGCAATTATTACAGATAAAAATACAATATTTATTTTATTTTAGGAGTTGTTAAAATTAACCTGTACCTCCCTTCACACACACACACACACACACACACACACACACACACACACACACACACACACACACACACACACACACAGTTCCAATTAATGGAAGAAAAAGGATTATAATGAGGCGACTATGAGTACTAAAGATTCCAGTACTCTAATTTAACTTTAACACAAGTACTACTATATATCAGTACTTCAACAAGCAAAGAAATGATAAAAGATAACATATTTAACTTTAAGATAACCTATAGGTTATTTAAGTTCATTCTATGTTGACACACAACTTCTGCGATAATGACAAATACTTCATTCATATGTTATCCTGACCATAAATATATACATATTTTTTAATATAAATATAGTCGGCACTTATATCTTACCGGGGGTAAAACCTCTCCTTAGGCTTTTTGTTTTTCTCAGTATTTTCTTAATTTTTTGTGCCTATTTTTGGAATGCATGTGCACCTTAACACTCATCGACGGATCATGCCGTCACAACAGCGTAAAGAATAAACGCATGAATGTGAATTGCACCCTCATCCACTTCTCTCTACAGTCACAACTGTCATATTTTGTTTTAGAGCATGAAGATGAGTATGGAGGGATATTAGGAGTTTTATTCAGTTGGACCTTCTTAATGAAGTGACCCTGGAAGGTTACATCTTGGGTAGTTTTGCGAGGAAGGGACATGGGGGCAATGCTTGCCATCCTCTGTGTTTCATGGAGGACAGTGTCAGGTAAATTAATCCATATTGGAAAGACTATCGTATGTATTTGTTTACCTCAATCAATATATATATATCTACACTACGAATATGTTTCTCTGCAATTATGTATTTTCTGCACTGAGTGTATTACAAACATAATAGGGGCACTTCCCCTTTAAGAGAACAGGTCAACAAACCATTACTTCCTGACTGCTGACGGAGGAGCGTGTAGGCGCCAAACTGGGACCAATGAGGAGAAGGTCAACGCCTACTCCTTCTATGTAGCCGCATGTTTTACAACTCTCGGGACACACCTGGAGCGGAGCCGTGAGACCGCAACGATGGGGCTCTTGGAGCCATGCGGTCTATGGAAACGGCGACGCTAAATGTGTCCTCAGCTGAGAATATTTTCTATGTTTGACTTATTGCGTTAAATAAATATATAGATTATATCAGGAGATTGCTGTTTTGATTCGACATTCAAGCTCCGAGTTCTACAGCTTTTTCCTACCCTTTAATTGGTGTCCCTGGGTGGGCCTCCCGAAAGGAGAAGTGAAGAACGATCGCCGAGTATCGTTGACTGGTATTCATTGCACGTGCAAAAGATCAGGTGAGAGTGAACACCGGTTGAAACAAATATTCACTGCAGGTAGACTAGGAAAACTTATTAATGAATGCCAGCAACAATGTTCGACGGTCATAGCTAATACAACTGCTGTTAAACGATAAAAAGCAATCCTGAATGTTGAAATACAAGTGATAAGAACAAGCATCGAAAATATTATTTGTGTTAACGATATGTATTAAAAGCCTTGGGAGGGCTCCAGCGCAGTCTGGTTAGAGTTCTGAGAGAATTTATAGATTAATCAAACAAATCCCGAGGTAGGGTGTCCGGTCTGGTACCGGATAAAGCTTAGGGTAAGCTTGCATTGATATAGTTTAATACGAAAACACCTAAGGAAGGTAGCTAAGAAAGCTTAGTTAGTTTAATGTTAAAGAAGTCCTTTGGAAGGCAGATAGGTATAGTTTAATTCAAAGACTTAAGGGAAGCGTGGCTTAGAAGCTAGTGTTGTTTACCAAAGGAGGATAGTGATTATAATCCTGAATTACGTGAGAACCGATGACGATCGCCTCATAGTCTCAGATGTTGTATATCATCTTCTTTGCGGCAAGCATAGTGTAAAACATGTAAAGATTTGTGTATTGTTGTATTGTTGTGAGTAAAGTGTGACTAAAGCAGGCCTAAGGCGAGGCTAAGCTAGCGCTGATATTTAGCTAATGCATTGGAGTTTGTAGAACGGGTGAAAACTGTTCAAACTGACTGGTAGACGGTTGTGAAATCAAAGAGAACCGTGGAGTGTATGTGAAGTAGTTTTAAGTTGGAAAAACGTGAAAGAAGGAGACGTTTTTGTGAAAGGCCTCAGAGATTAGGACCAGCTAACGGTGGCCACGTGATGCTGGGTCGCTAATTCCGCCTACTTGATGTTACGAGGCATGTGAGAGTAAATTGTGATAAACTAAACCTTGAGTCTTATGCTGGAGCATTTTGGGTGGAAATAAAATGCATAAGTGATGTAGTGACCGAGTGATTAAAACCAAAAATGCGAGTTTTCTCCAAACTGGAAGGAGAGAAAATTTAGAACAAAGAAACCTCCATTTTCTCTTCATCCGGTGGGAATTTTAAAAACCCACATCCGGTTGATAGCTAAATGCCTCTGGTGGACAAAATTGAGACTACAACTAAAAGTTTCTAGAAACTTTACAAAATTTAAACACCTCCACCTATAGGACGGCAATTAAAGCGCACCTAAATTTAAAACCGTGCACCAGCAGACAAATTGGTAAATTACAATTAAAAATCCAATTGAATTGAGGAAAGCTAAAGAGAAGAAAAATGTGAAACCAGAACCCCAGACTGTAGACCGGACGTGAGAAAAAGGACTGACAAGAGAACATGACTCCCCAGCAACGGGGATCCACACTTCCGGAACCAGGTTGTATATCTGCATTCACACACACTATCATAGTCAATTGAAGGAGGCTGAATTGTAAAGTGTAGAAAACTGTCTCTTATATGTTTTTGAGAAAACATGTTTAATAAGTGTGTGGATGACAGATATGTAGACTTTTTGTGTAATTCTGGAGCAGACAGAAATGATTAGAACAGAACAGAGCCGCAAAATACTCAGAATAAAGAGCGTAAAATAAAAACAATCAGCTAATGATAGATTACATTCAGAATAATAAATAATAATAAAAGACTTTAGTATCAGGCCATATTAGAGATGGTATCTGTCTAAGCAAGAAGTGTCAGCATAACCCATTTCCCTCTTGGATGGCTGTCCGTTCCCACCTCTCCCAAAAATATTAAGCAAACCTCATGACATTTTGTGAAAGACTATAATCGTCGACAGACGAATAGTAGGGAGATAGAATCTTCTGAGAGTTTAGTCTAAACAGTGTAGGGAGCTAGAAGCTCCTGAGGGTCCGATCGTAAATGTCATGAGGAAGAAATATGGTGAAGAGAGTTTGTAAGATAATAGGGAATGAAACAGCTGACAAATTATTTAAGAAAATAAAGTTTTGGTAAACTCATCTGTTTTAGAAATACCAGACTATAAGAAGCCTTTTATTTAAACAGCAGACTTCATGACATTAGTATTAACACAGAACCATGGAGATAAGAGTAGACCAGTGGTTCACTACTCTTCACAACTAGACCCAGTAGATAAGGCGATGCCTGACCGCACATGAGCAGTAACTGCAGCTTCAATGGCAGGTCAGGCCTCTGCATCAAGTGATATTCAGGCCATTGACTTAACAGTGACACATGCAGTGTCAGTTTTGTTTTCACAACCGCATCTGACTATAGAATAATGTACAACTTTGATCCATCTACATTATTTCCAACAGCTGAGGACGGAGAACCACATGACTAAACGACAGAGACGGACAAGGAACTTCACCAAGACCAGACTTGACTGACGTTCCCTAAGAGGAACCAGAGATAGAAATGTTTGTTAACGGATCATGTAAAGTAACCTAGAGGATCCGAATGTGACAAGATCTCTGTAGTGACACAGACCGACGTATTAAAAGCAGAAGCTCTACCCAATCATCTGTCAGCAGAGCAGCAGAACTGATAGCATTGACAGAGACGTGCAGATAAAAGAAAGACAAAGTTGTAAATATCTACACAGACAGTAACTATGCATGTTCAACATTACATGTGTTTGCTCAACAGGGACAGAATAGAGGTATGGTAACATTGACTAACAAACGTATTAATCACACTCTAATAGAAGACTTATTGAAGGCAGTACAGCTACCAAAGTATATTGCTTTATATAAAGGCACAACACATATGATAAGAACTGATCCAGTTTCAGTAGACAACAATATGTAAATGAGAAGACAAACACACCAGAACACAAGACAGAGATATTGAAAGAGATGCAGAATGCAGCTCTAAAGTAAGAACAAGCCGTTTGGACTAAGAATAATTACATACAAGACAGAGACGACTGACGAAAGAACACTTGACCAGAGAAGAACTCAGTACTACCAAGAACATATATAAATGTGTGTATTGAGACACGGTATTTGACCATGTCTCAAAAGGGGGAGTATTATATTGAGTATTATATTAATAGAGTATATTCATAGCATTTGATTCAAAGGCCGAATGCCGACTCCAATAAAATCCATGCAGATGTGCTGAAACGGATATTCTGAACTAAATAAATATGAAGGAAATAAATGTAGTTTAACGATTATAGACTTGTATAAAATGAGCTGATGTATTTCCAACACATACAGTAGACGCTATGACAGTAGCAATGTGTGTAAAGGATAATAATAATAATGATAATAATAAGCTTTATGTAAGAATTGCAGGCCAAAGTACTTGCACTACAAAAACATAAAACATTAGACAGAATAAGAACATTTACGGTACAATAATCAGTGTTGATGTAAATAAGTGTGAAAGGCTAATGGTATAAAAGAACATTGGAAATCATGCCAAGTTTCCCTATCAGTGCCGGGAAAACTATCAGAGCCATATTTAGAAATATACCACCATTGGGAAAGGAAGAAGAGGGAGAGAAAAATATATCCTGGTGACGCATAAATATATCACCACTCCTGTGAGAGACACTGACTCCATGAAGCAGAAACTGGACCTCTTCGTGGTGAAGTCTGACTACACAGGGAGGTGGTACCCATAGGGGCGCTTGTCTCACCATCAGTGAAGATTCAACAACCCGAAGTTTTAGAAGGGGACTGTGAAATGGGGGTCAGAGTCATCACAGGAGGGTGAGTATAGCCCTGTACAACTGAGACTGCACAACCACATCAAATGTGATTTCTGTGACGTAATAACCTGTCCCTCTCCCATAACAATATGCAGAACAGATCAGGTGGGCAGAGGAGCACAGCTGCCACGGAGAGGAGTGACATGTAAGAAAATAAATGATTGTGATCCATTATTCCTCACCATCGTTTCATCGCATCCCAGAGATTAGAGACTGTTTGTTTTAGGCAGCAGAGGTTTTAGGAGCAGGTCCACAAGGACACTTTAGGATAAAGGTAGAAAACAAGAAGACTGCAATCTCCAAGCAGTCAGTAGGAAAGGATATAAAGATACTACAGTAAGAAATAGAATAGCAGGGAGACAGGATATGTGGAGAAGAATATGTGGCTTGACTGTAAACTGTATACCACTAGCTCAGTAAATATATAGTGTGTGTGTGTGTACCAGTCAGGCCCCTCCTTGCTTTAAGCCCAGTCCCAGTAATACACGGACCAATAACAGAGTAAACCTGTCTGTTAACAATGATGCACAGTGTAACAGAACCACTCAGCCCAATTTGCAAAAATCTCATTAAGAGATTTCCAACTCACAGAACCAATAGCACAAGACAGAAATATGTGCATTGATGACACTGGTCGAGCGTTTCTATGTTTGGCCCACAACAGGTCAAACTCTTGTGAGCTTGAACTCGGCTGAAGAGAAACACAGCACCTGGGGAGAGCTTCAGCTCCACAGCACACAAGAGATGCAGTAGGAGTCCCCCGGGGAGTGCCAGAGATCAAATTGGAGCAGGTTTTGACTCATTGTTTTTATGATGGGCAACTACCAATAAGAATGTGGATAAATTACATTCATTGCATCTAACAGAGGTTTATTAATTATTACAAGGGATGCCGTTAAGGGACAAGCTGAACAACAAGCAGCTTCCAGCGTATTGACATGATAGAATGTCTTTAGACGTGCTCCGAGCAGAGAAAGGAGGTGTGTGTGTGCCATGTTGGATCATCCTGTTGCACAATTATATCAAATAATACTGTTTCAGAGAGATCAGTTACTAGAGCCTTACAAAGATTAACAACATTATATAAAGAATTAGCAGAGAATTCAGGGGTAGAGAATTAGTCTGGTGATGCTATGGAAAGACGGTCCGGGAGATGGAGAGTTCTCATGTCACTGGTATCTTCAGCATTAATAGCTATATCAATATTAATTTGTACATTATCTCCACCGATTTATATTTTGTAAATATTTATGCATTTTTTATATTCATGTACCAGCTAACCCAGAGCAAATTCTTTGTAGGTGAAAACCTTCATGACAAGAAAGATTATTCTGATTCTAAATACTTACTGTATGTGGATGTTGTTATATACCATAAATTAGAAGCCGCATGACGAGATTGATTGATTCCACAATCACAAAACAAATGTACACGAGTATCAGCCCCTCTCCATAGATTTATGCAATTTGATAGAACTAGCCTGATTACAGAACGGAATTGCATTAGACATGGTGCTAGCTGAAAAAGGGGGTGTCTGCAAATTGTTTGGCTCCGTGTTGTACTTTCATCCCAAATAACACAGCCCCTGATGGATCCTTTACCAGAGCTTTGAAAGGACTTGACCGACTCAGCAAAGAGCCAGCATCAAACAGTGGGGTACTCATAGACTATGATATAGAGCAGGAACACGACAGCCAGGAAGATGATTTCGTGTGAATAACTCTACAAAGTGTTCTTTGCTGCCATACCGAAGCCACTGACTTTATTGTAGTTACAGTCTCTCAGTCGTATACAGATATTACAATCTTATACAGACATTAAAAGTTTACTAATATTTACTGTCTTTTACTGGAAGTGTTTTTTATTATACTGAAGCTAATTGTCTTTATGCTGGAATAACAAATGAAGTTCTTTGGTTTTATACAGAAGGTATTTTTTATGACTGGAATAAAAACAAGTGCACTATGAATGTATTCTTGTATACCATATGATGAATTTGTACACCACTCGGTGCCTTATATTTACTGGAGATTATACACACCATAAATGGTGTGTAAAGGGGGAATTGTCAGGTAAATTAATCCATATTGGAAAGACTATCGTATGTATTTGTTTACCTCAATCAATATATATATATCTACACTACGAATATGTTTGAATCGGCTCAATAAAGACTAAAGACAATAAAGACTAAATAATAAAGTTAACTGTCTATTGGCATAGCAGGAAGTGTACAAAATTTACATAAACAATTTGACTAGTTCAACTCATAAGGGTGTCGCCTCTTCTCATTGGTCCACGTTGGCGCGGTCACACCCCTTGGAGAGCAGTGTTATGACGAGATGGTTTGTAGACCTGTAACTTTTTACAAGAGAAACGTACCTGGAGTGTATACATTCATAACTAATATAGTGCTAATTATACATGTTGTGCAAAAATACATATTGATTGAGGTGGACAAATACATGTGATAATCATCAAGTGTAAATGAATACAATCAGAGTTATTTACTTCACACCAGCTACAGCAACCCAGTTACAGTTCTTAACTCTTGCATCTCAAGTTACAAGAAATCATTTTAGTAATAGGTTCAAGATGATTGTGCTCTGCAGGTATACATAGTAAGTAGCTAATAAAGCATTTTGATTGCTAGCAAATGAGCACTTCTAAGGCATCTATTCTACATCCATTTTTTAAATTACTTCAGTGTTGTTGAACATGGTCACTCCTGTTAAACTCCTCATACACGGGGGGTAACACACAGTTTATGAGGTAAGGGTTTGAGGCTAAAGTCGAAATTTGGAGTCAGATCCAGTTCATCCTCTGAAATTCCAGGAGGAGGAGTGAAACAAAAGTGCTGCAGGAGGCTGGTGAAAAAGAGGAAGAGCTCCATCCTGGTCAGACCCTCTCCGGGACAAAATCTGCGGCCTGTAAGAGAGAGGGAAGGAAAGCTTCAGGTCATCTGCCAGTAAACTAATAATTAACAGGAAAGGAATCTGCTCACAAACCTGCAGAGAAAGGAATGAAGGCATCTCGCTTCACAAACTTCCCGTCTTTGTCCAGGAAGTGAGCAGGATAAAAGCTGTGTGGGTTCTCCCACTCACTCTCATCATACATGACGGATGTTAGGAGAGGAATCACTGTGGTTCCCTGTAGGCCATGCAGAAATTCAAAAGATTTCTATTATGATATGTGATAGTATTATCTTAAAACTCTTAAAAATGTCTCACATTAAGAAAATATTTGCAACATGTAACAACTGTCATATTTTGTTTTAGAGCATGAAGATGAGTATGGAGGGATATTAGGAGTTTTATTCAGTTGGACCTTCTTAATGAAGTGACCCTGGAAGGTTACATCTTGGGTAGTTTTGAGAGGAAGGGACATGGGGGCAATGCTTGCCATCCTCTGTGTTTCATGGAGGACAGCATTGACGAAGGGCAGGTTCTTCCTGTCCTCGGCATGCACTTGATGATGTCCTATCACCCTGCTCAGCTCCTCCTGGACCTGGTCTGGAAGATGAAAAGCTTTTGTTTTTATGAAGACAATTTACTCACATAGTGTGGCTTGGACTGAATGATTTTCAGTGAAAGTTTTGGATATCTCATCTTCTTACCTTGTATTTTTGGATACTTGGTCATAAACAAAAGTGCCCATCTCAGTGTAGTTGATGTTGTGTCAGTGCCATCACTAAACAGGTTCAGAACTGTTGCCATAAGGTTTTCATCGTGGAAGTGACTGTTGGTAATCCCAGATTCCTTAAAGTAAAGATTTATCAGCGCATTTCTTCAAACAAATCTTTTCCTAAAATTAGATTTATTTTTTCAATTTGTGTAAAAGAAGACAAAACGGCCAATGTAATGTACACAGCATCTGGCCGGGTCTCCTTAGGCTGCGTAAGAGAGAAAATGCCCTGCCATTCTAGCTGGTGTTTGTGTATGTACCGGGTCCGTGTCCGCAGCATCTCACACCCAGCTCCAATTAATTTGAAACGATTTCTGTGGACTTTCGCGGTAGCAATATTTTTTATCCTAACATGGCATATATTTTTTATTTACTTATTGATGCGTATAATGTGAAATTAGATCAGAAATATGTGCGACACGGTGTGATGGAGTGGAGCCAAGGCGTAAAAGCTTGCCCAGCTCACCTGGGTTTCAGTTAAGGCCTGCATCTTTTTACGTGATGACAACCAAGGCATTTAGTGTATGTTTATGTCTGTAAACTGTTATACTCCTACTTAGAAATGTGACTGTTGAAGAACACAATGCTGTGTACATTCAGCACAATATTTACACAGATTCCAACTATATCTTAGCTTCATAAACAATTTTGATATATATGTTTTCCAACCTCCAGATTTAGCTTTTGGACAAGAAAGGCGTCCACAAGGCCTCTGCACATCTGTGGTACGAGGGTCTCTTTCAAACGACTGATTATCTCCAAGTTCTGTTTCCTACTGGCATTACCCAATCTGAAGAAAAGCTTCCTGTCAGCAATCCATTTGAAGAACCAGGGGAACATGTTGTACACCTGTCAAAGAACAAAAAGGTATAATTTTTCACTTTCACATTTCAACATCTCCTTTCCAAAAGCTGTTTCAGTGCTCACTGGACAGGGGAAGCGGTGTGGAATTGTACCTGTGCGCAAAAACATTGGCCCTAACCTCAGTACATTTGAAGTGTTTTTAAAACATTATATTAAAACATCTCCTCACGGAGGTCTCAACTTTTATACATCCTTATCAGTTTGCCTACCTGCCAGAGCGGGGGTTGAGAATGCACTACTTACACTGAACAACAGTACTTATGAACACCTTGAACAACCCAACAGACTTGTGAAGATTGCATTTTTTGATTATAGCTGTGTGTTTAAAACCATCCCGTACCAACTACTGGTGTAAAGGTGACTGTTCTTGGATCCTCATTCTTTGGATTAAAGATTTTATCCTGATTTGTACCCAGATAGTTTGATTCAACACAGCTATTGCCTCCCCCGGGGTTTATGAATAGAGGTGACATACAAAACAAATATAACTGAAATAAGACAATTCATAAAAGAGAGAGAAAATAACCACCAGAATCCGGAGTTGAAGGGGGGGGGGAATATTGTTTGTCCACAATGAGAAATTAGTTCATCAGCTGAAGGGCCTGAGGTGAAGGGGAGCTTCCCACCGTGTTTACCATGTTTTGTGGGCAGCCATCTACTGTCACTGTTCTGTTCCTTTAAGGCTTGCTCACCCAGTAGTGTGCCACTCACCTCACTCACCTGCTATCCACCTCCTCTGCCCCTCATCTGACTCCCTGCTGCAAACAATTAAGCCTCAGTAGTATTTAAGCCTCCAGCGCTCTTCCCTAAACAGATCTCTCGTCTCCTGCTTCACCTGCTTCGCCTGCTTCGCGACCCCGACTTACCTCTTGCCCGCTACCTGTTGGTTCGGATTCGTTTCAAGTGAATGTTGGCCTCCGCCAGGGCTGCACTTTATCACCAATCCTGTTCGTGATTTTCATGGATAGGATATCGAGGCGTAGTCGTGGAGGAGAGGGGTTGCAGTTCGGTGACCTGAGGATCTCATCGCTGCTCTTTGCAGATGATGTGGTCCTTATGGCATCATCGGTCTGTGACCTTCAACAGTCACTGGATCAGTTCGCAGCCGAGTGTGAAGCGGTTGGGATGAGGATCAGCACCTCAAAATGTGAGGCCATGGCTCTCAGCAGGAAACCGGTGGATTGCCTACTCCGGGTAGGGAATGAGCCATTACCCCAAGTGAAGGAGTTCAAGTACCTCGGGGTCTTGTTCGCGAGTGAGGGCACGATGGAGCGAGAGATTGGCCGGAGAATCGGAGCAGTGGGGGCGGTATTACAGTCACTTTACCGCACCGTTGTAACGAAAAGAGAGCTGAGCCAGAAGGCAAAGCTCTCAATATACCGGTCGATCTTCGTTCCTACCCTCACCTATGGTCATGAAGGCTGGGTCATGACCGAAAGAACGAGATCACGGGTACAAGCGGCCGAAATGGGTTTTCTCAGACGGGTGGCTGGCGTCTCCCTTAGAGATAGGGTGAGAAGCTCAGCCATCCGTGAGAGACTCGGAGTAGAGCCGTTGCTCCTTTACGTTGAAAGGAGCCAGTTGAGGTGGTTCGGGCATCTAGTAAGGATGCCACCTGGGCGCCTCCCTAGGGAGGTGTTCCAGGCACGTCCAGCTGGGAGGAGACCCCGGGGAAGACCCAGGACTCGGTGGAGAGATTATATCTCCTCACTGGCCTGGGAACGCCTCAGGATCCCCCAGTCGGAGCTGGAGGATGTGGCCCGGAGAAGGGAAGATTGGGGTTCCTTACTGGAGCTGCTGCCCCCGCGACCCGATCCCGGATAAGCTGTAGACGATGGATGGATGGATAGAGCGTGGGTGCTTAGAAGTGAGGGTGTTTGGTATTGCTCTCCCTATGTAAGTGTGTGCTTATGTTGGTCTGTGTGTTTGGTTTGGAAGGGGGGGGACTACATTTTGTATTTTGTGTGTTGCACCATGACCTTCCAAATTGTCCATTTTGGATTCCCAAAGTTCAATTTTACCTGGACCTTGATCTTGAATTTTTTAATTAAAACGTTTTTCATTCCAGGTGCAATAGTTTATCTGCTATTCACAACACTAAACTGAAATTAAAAGTTTCACAAAAATATAAAATGATACCTGTATTGAAGGAGAGCCCAAAAGTGAACTTTGTTCATGCCATCTACCAGGGACGTAAACTCTGGATCATCATATTCATATCTGTTGCCATAGACCATGGAGCAGATAATATTAGAGACTGCAAAATATATTGGTTTGGTCGTATCAAAAGCTTCTCCTGTGACATGGAAACAGAAGAAAATGGAAATTATTATATTTTCTTCACAGAAAATGTTGCTCACATAATTATGATAAGACATTTACTTTTGAATTTCTTCAGCTCTCCAATGACGTGGTGACATTCCTCAATTAGTTTGTCCTCGCACGCCTTCTTGCCCATCCCAAAGTCTCTCAGGTTAGTCAAGGCAAAGCGCCTCATCACTCTCCATGATTCCCCGTTGGACCATATAATGCCTGAATTGAAGTGTTTCAACAGAATATGTTAAACACACAACTGAGGATTGAAGGTTGAATAGAAGAAGAAGAAGAAGAAGAAGAAGGGAAATATATCTTCATTTTTTCTTTCCGTACCATGCCCTTGATGAAATTCCTCCATAAGGAGCATTGGACCTCTGTCTGCAAACTCATCAGCATGGTTAACAGTGCCTCCTTTACCGTCTTGTATCCTGTCAGGACCACCACTTTCTTTGGTCCCATGTAGAAGGTGAACACTGATCCATATTTCTTGGAAAGCTAAGAACAGCATAATATCATGACATTTTCTTAGACACAAAAACAAAAAAAGTAAACAAGATGAGAAAGCTGCCCCAGAAACAACAAACTACCCTACAGAAAGCTACTCCTCTGCACTGCCTCACCTTCAGTAATGTGTGGTAGGGTCTCCTGAGGTCAAG
>NC_041378.1:1636586-1659086 GCF_900634415.1 Cottoperca gobio
GTCATTAACTATGACCTAAATTAAAACAGCTGCATGAGAGTAGTTACAAAACTAGCTGACAATTTAAGTGTAACTGTTAAGAGTGACCAAATGAAATCTATCTGTGCCCTTATGTTCAGGTAGGACTACTGTAATAGAAAACTGAGACACTCAGAGTTTGAAAGAGTTCTTCTGTTGCTTCGCTCCCACTCTGCACTGAGAAGATTAGTTTATATTGTGATCCATTATACCACTTCAGCCATAAATCATAATTACGTTAATATATTTACGTGGTGTGTTCATGTGCTCGTCATCACAGGGTGACACCTCCAGAGCTCTGCTGCTGTTGTTAACCACATTCTCACCAAAACACTTCTTCATTTCTAGGAAAGTAACATTCATCTGCATTGAGGAACTTGTTCTCAAGCCACTAAAAATATCTTCAATTTCACCCGGTATGACCCTAATGCACCAGGGGCGTCAGATTGTGGTGGGCGAGGAGTTTGACTCGCTGTTGCGTTTGTGTGCGACGTCAACATGACCACGTCTTTTTTTGCAGAGCTGTATTTTAGGACCATATTTGTACAATTATATTCGCAACTCAACTTCCTCACAACGCCTCTCGTCTTTTAAAGACGTCGTAAACATCACTGCCACAAATGTAACGCAAAACCAATTGAATGAGTGAAATCCTGTTAAATCTACTGTCTTCTAATCAGCTCACATCAGTGTGTCATTTACTCAACCTGGTCTCCTGGACTTTCAACTGCATTGACAATAAGTTCTTAAAATGCAAATACTCTCCCAAGAAAGACAGAAACACATGAGATTCCGTTCCAGAGGCCTTATATGAGTACAGGTGGTGCTTATAGACAGAACGTATTTAAATGTGAAACACTACAATAGAAAGGTTTTGCTGGGTGAGTAGAGACGTTCTCTGTCAACTCCCACAAACCAGAATCAGTCCTCAGATGATACTTTGAAGATTCCTTCTGTGGGACAAGTTTACATCCTGACTGTTCTTGAACTTGTCGCATGTCTTTTATCTCCATCTTTATCTGTCAGCATGAATTCAACAACTGAAAGAGTGATAAAAAAAGAAGAAAGATTCAAGTCACACAATAAGGAAGTGACACTTTATGAAGTAAGAGGAAGTAAATGCTGTCTCTCTCTTAAAGAAGCATCAGGTCACAAACTGACAGTCGAGGGCGTTTGGACAAGAGACAGAGACGGAGACGCACGATGGTTGAATTCAGACGGATTAAAATGACTTTATTTGTGATGCTGCTGCTTCAGGTAACAGGTAAGGATATAAAACACACACATGACTAAAAGAAACGTTACTAATAGTATTTGAGGAACTAATATTGATTTCGCAGTGTATTTTGAACATAGTGTGTCGAGTGGATTCTTGTAGATTGTTTGTTGTATTTAATATAATCCTCACACATAACTCTAAAGATTAAAGCTGTATTCTTATCACAGTTCATTGTTTATGTTTTCCTCTCATCTTCAACAGCAGTATCTGGACTAAATCCCTCCATCCTCACTGTCAGAGCTGGACATGACGTCACTTTGACGTGTGGAAATGTGACAAAACATCAGGACAAATGTGACGATACTACCTGGCTCTACAGTGGTATTGAGGCCACAGCAACACAATCTCTGATTGAATTAGGACAGATAAAAAAAGGGATTTCCAAACCTCTATCTGACAGACTGAGTTTGACAGAAAATTGTTCTCTGGTTATAAAAAGTGTCACACATGATGATGTTGGTCTTTACAGCTGCAGACAGTTCAACAAATCAGAACAAGTTTCAGACGCTCAGGTTGTTCTGTCTGTTGTTAACAGTGAGTATTTACATCTTAATGTTTTCAGCTCCAAACGGTCACAATACTGAAACATTACAATAATTATGATCACAGTGAGGAAGTGACATTAATCTTGTTTCTCTCTCAATATCTCCATCTTCACCAGTCACTGAACATAAGAACGATGACATAACCATCTTGTTCTGCGCTGCGTTGTCATATGGAGCGTGTAGATACACAGTGGAGTGGGTGAATGAGGGTAATAAGAATCACCTGGAGACATCACAGAGTTCCTGTTCAGCCACTGTGATATTTCAAACTCATGTTGATCAAAAGTTTCTGAAGTGTAACGTGACAGATCATGAGCGTGGGACGATGCTGCTGTGTGGTGTTGACCTCCAGTCCTCGTGTGAGAAAACAGGTACTTTTGGTTTTATTTGATGAATCTTAAGTTTTAAGATCACATTATTCTTCTCACTTAGTGTCTTCATGGTGGACGTCTGGTATTTTATCACCATTTGTTCTGTTTTGATATTTCATGTTATTTTCATCAAAAGGAAGCAAATCAGTGGAAGAAAACATCCCATCAACAACAGAACAAGGTAGTGACTCAACCTGTCTGTCTGTCTGTCTGTCTGTCTGTCTGTCTGTCTGTCTGTGTCTGTCTGTCTGTCTGTCTGTCTGTTGTCTGTCTGTCTGTCTGTCTGTCTGTCTGTCTGTCTGTCTGTCTGTCTGTCTGTCTGTCTGTCTGTCTGTCTGTGTCTGTCTGTCTGTCTGTCTGTCTATCTTTCTGTCTGTCTGTCTGTCTGTCTGTCTGTCTGTCTGTTGTCTGTCTGTCTGTCTGTCTGTCTGTCTGTCTGTCTGTCTGTCTGTCTTTCTGTCTGTCTGTCTGTCTGTCTGTCTGTCTTTCTGTCTGTCTTTCTGTCTGTCTGTCTGTCTGACTTTCTGTCTTTCTGTCTGTCTTTCTGTCTGTCTGTCTGTCTGTCTGTCTTTCTGTCTGTCTGTCTGTCTGTCTGTCTGTCTCTCTCTGTCTGTCTGATTCCGTCGTGTTAACTAATGGATGTAGCTACAGAAAATAAATTTCAAGACAGAAAAAAAAAACATTATTCAGATTTTAGTTTCGGCCAAAACGTTGTTAACATTTAATTCTCCTTCCAGGGTTAAGGTGGTTGTACATCATTGGGGCTGTGGGTTTAGCAGCACTATTAATAATCGTTGTTGCCGTCATCAGACAGAAGAAAACTAAAGGTGAGAACATTCACTGCTGAAACTATTAGAACAAGACTTTTTGATGAACCTGGATTTTTACTAAACTCGATTGATTTGTCTTTTCAGGGAACCAAACACAGGGGGGTGAAAGAATGGTGAGTTTTAAACCTTAATAATGAAATGTTTATACAGGTATGAGTTAGAAAAAACAGTTTGTCTGTGTTCTTCCAATTACTAAAGTGTCTGTGGTTCTAAAATAATCAGTTCTCACTGTGTTGTATTGACCCTGCAGACATCTCTATCATCTTTAGAATTTAGCTTGAGAGGAATATTTGGTAGAGACATTTACAGCATGGCACACTGTTCTATAATAAGTATCTATTGACGTGAATGGAAAACTTTAACTCGACTGTATTTGTGCAGGGACAGGGACTTAACCCTGCAGTGACGCCGCCCGGTCCAGAACCCAGTCAGGACACGGTGAGATCTCACACTACACCAACTGCAAAGTTACACCTACTGCTATTTATATTTGTTCTCTAAAATGTAGCAGTAAGAGAAATACTGTTAAATGGTTTTTCTAAAGGAGTCCAACTTCCCTCTGCCACCGAGATGTAAAGTTACGTTACTGATCACTCACTATGTTGTCTCCTCTGTGCAGGCGGATCCTGAAGAAGGTGTTTCCTACGCCTCCATCAGCTACACCAATAAGACCGACAGTAAAGCCCAGGTCAGCTGTCTGATTGGTTACGCAGGTGTTGGTCGTAAATGACGAAACGGGAATCTCCAGCCATGTGGGGCTTTCAGCTAAAAGCATGCAGCATGCTAACTACATCCATGGTGCTAGCATGCTCACAATGGCAATGCAAACATGCTAATGCTAAGCAGGTGCCATGATCACTATCTTAGATAAGCATCTTAGCATGCTAACATTTGCTGATTAGCATTAAACACAAAGTACAGCTGCAGTCGTCACCAAAGACCATAACATTCATTTATTCACTATGTTGTGTTTATGTATGTTTTTATTGTATTGCAATTCATTGTATTGTGTTTTTTAATGTCAGGATGCTGCTGTGCACCGTTAGCTTTCATCGTGTTGAATCATTTCCATGTGTTTCTCTCTCGTTTCCCAGGGTCAGAGTAAAGAGGATGATGAAGATGATGCCGTGACCTACAGCACTGTGAAAGCTTCTTCTTCTTCTTCTTCTGCTGGAGCGGCGGCGGATCTCAGCAACCTCTACGCTACCGTCGACAAACCCAACAAATAAGAGGCCACAGTATAGTTACAGCTCATGTCGTTACTCTGATTTTACTTTGATATCTAATAAGAAAACCAAGTCTGCAGTGCCTTTAATCCACTCACTGTGTCACTGATATGTAATGAGCACACAAGCAAAATTGTCTCTGCAGTCAAAATCCTGGAGAACATTTAATATTTAATAATATTTTGTACATAATGCTCTTACCAGATACAATACATTGTTATTGATACATGAAGGAAGCTCAGCTGCATCTGCTCTTTGTAGTGTTTTAATATCTTTTTGCATTTCAGTTCTTACATGAACACGTTTTGTTTTGTTTTACAATTATTTGTATGATCATTTTCAGGATTTATTGCTATAATAAGATGTTCTCTGAAGGGGGTGTAGTAACTTAACTAGCACCACAGCGTAAAAAGTAGATGTGAGATAATATAAATGAGAAAATGTGAATAACATATGATAACATATTTTCCTTTGTAAACGGGCTTAATATTGTTTTTTATTGTATTATTATTTGTGTTTTGTGCGTTTGTATTTTCTTGCCAAGTTTTGCCCCAATAGAATAAACATAACATGAATAATTTAATTAGTATTTCACTTTTCTAGCTGGGAGCACAACACGAACAACAAAAAGCAACCAGATAAAAGTGAAACTTTGAACATTAAGTTTGCTAATAAAAAACAAAAAATGTGACATCCCTTATCGACACTGAATCCTCTGTGAGGAGTTCATGTTGAATTGTTGAGTATTGACTGATTTGTAGAGAAAAGAAGGAAAGGAAAAGTATAAAGTTTCAGCTTTGTAAGAAAACCAAACAAAAAAACAACAACTTGATATCAGAGTGAGGAAGAAAGTCACCATGAGGAAGTTGACGCCTTAATAATAACAGGAAGTGGAAACTCTATTTCTCTTTAAGAAGACGTTGACAGTTGAGAGAGGCCGAACAAAATGGCTGGATTACTGCTTCAGATAACAGGATACATATTTATACTGTATATAAGTAACAGAAACATTGCAACGTTTGATTTTAACAGTGATTTTGGCGGACTCTTGTACGGATGATCATCTGTTGGCTCTAAAATCATCCTCACAATAAATATGAACATAATTACCTGATATTGGGCTGTGGCTCAGGCGGTAGAGCCATCTTCCAGAAATCGGGGGTTGGACCCCTTGCCTCTGCATCCTACATGTTGGGCAATTTACTGAACCCCAATTGTCTCCCAATGGCTGTGAGGTGGTCCGATGAGCAAGTGGCACCCTGCATGGTGGCCTCTGCTGCCACCATGTGTATGAATGTGTGTGTGAATGGGTGAATGCTGGCTTCTGTAAAGCGCCTTTTATTGATTCAAGACAGAGTCAAGACAGAGTGTTGGAGCCAAACGTTAAATCAGACCGTATGAATCTCTGGATATTAAGAAGGTCCCAGTGGAGGATGCTGGTCAATATGGCTGCAGACAGTTCTGATCAGAACATCAACAAGGACACAACTTAGGTCTGTTGTTACCTGTAAGTATTTACATCATAATGTAATGTAATGTCTGTTAGAACAATACACTGAAACATTACAATAATTATGAATAAATTGGTGATGTTAATTTCTAGTCTTGTTGTCTTTCGCTCATAATATCTCCATCTTCAGTGACTGAACATCACAACAATGATCAGGTGACATTAAACAGGGTAAAGATAAGGTAAGACAACAAAGATATAAAGACATCACAGTCTTACTGCTCGACCAAAGTGACCTTCAGGACTTTATTTACACATCAAGAATTATGAGTTATTGAAGTGTAACGTGACTGATGGTTACACTAAAAAAGTGTTTACCTTCAAGCCTCAGACCTCGGGTGAGAAAACAGGTGAAAGTCAAACCGTTATTTAGTGTTCAACGTTAATTGTTTTTGCTAAAAGTTGCACAACTGCACTTTTATTTGAACATTGCCAAGTGTTCACCTATCCAATATGTATTGCTGTAAAAAGATATTTGTCCAGACGGCCAGAAGGTGGAGGTGTAGGTTAAGTTACTACCATAAAATGTGCCCTACCACAATGTCCAACATTCATTGGCGGATTAATTGCCATATTAAAATGTATATGCTCAATGAACTTGTTGTCAGTCACATTGTTGTGCTGTTATGTATATAACTGTTGGGTTGTAGTTCAAGAATTAATAGATATTTTAATTTTATTTGTAACTTTTTAAAGCATGTTTCACCTGTAGTTGCCTTATATGCAATGCGATGAACATTATCGAACCCTTTATTATCATTATTATTATTATTATTATTATTATTATTATTATTATTATTATTATTATTATTATTATTATTATGTAGTCATCATTATTTACAACCACATTTGGAAATTCTCTTAAAACTGATATTATGTATTTTGTGGATAGACTTTTGCTGTAAGAATAATTGCATTTTATTCTAGACTGTTCAAGTCTATTCTATTCTGAGAACGAACCTTGTCAAGCGCCTGAAAATGTACAAAATGTGCATCAACAGTTGCAACAAGGGGCAGTAATTCCCATTTGTTGCAGCTATATCACTTGTTGACGCCTTCGTCCGTCAAAATCAACCAATCAGAGAGCGTTGTCAGTTCCAATTATCGTTGAGCGTACTCTTTGGCCCGCCCCTCTTTGTTGGCTCGACCAATGAGAAGCCGCCGAACGTTGGTGCTGCCGTGGATACGAGAAACCGAGGGGTTGAGGAAAAACAGCAGGTAGCTAGTAGGTCCGCTTTATCCCGATGATTTAATCATGTGATGGATTGAAGAAGCATATTTTTTTTATCAACATGAAGTCTGATTTTATTGAGAGATAGTTCATACCGAGGCAGTGTCCAGGCTGCTGACGGGGAGGAATGCACAGAGGAGGTCATTTTCCCCGGACTCGGGTGGTGGGAGGCAACGGCCCCCGCAGTGTTGTTAGCTAGCTAGCGAAACAGAAGAACTTCCGGATGATATTTTCAAAATACATAAATCTCCGACGAGAACAGGATTCGTTTGGTTGAAGTTCTCGACACAATAAATTAATTGATACACTTAAACCTATCCTAAACGAAGACATGGTGGGTTTATGAGTATGCTGCAACACTTTCCTAGTAGTATTCTCTACATAAAAATCATCGACAAACGTACTGCTTTTATTTTGAAGTGGAATTTACCGTATTCCTAGCTCAACGGTTGTTAGCTTGTGCTAGCTTGACACATACAAGAAGGAGTGAAGTTACAAAGCCTCGAACCAAAACAAGACTTTACATCCTGAGGTGGAGATGAATGGGACCTACCTCGTCTCACTGTGTGTTTTTCCAGTCAAATGCCTTATAAACCGGAGGGTCTGTCGTTTATCTGAAATCGGAGCCCCGGGGGAAAATATGGTACTGTTGAATTAGTAACGGTTGGGATATTTCAACGTTACATTGGAACAAATCTGTGGTTTGGTTATTACCGTGTGCCTATGATAACGTTACTCGAGTTAGTTTTGAACACATTGTTGTTCTGTTATAAGTTTTACATATGCTGTAATATAGTAATAATGTAATATAGTTTGAAAATAAACTAGCATGTCTTTGACACTCATGAATTGACTTCTGTACGGTAGCTAGCTAACTATACAGTCTTTTTTCATCACTATACTATATACACTATATAATCGCATTTTCTTGTTGATTGTATGATCACATTTTTGTACTTGTGTATTTCTCACCTTTGCTAATCTAGTCCAATTGTGTGATTCTCAATGTTGATTTAACCACGTTCATCGCCTAATGTGCTAAGTTACTAAAACCTATGATTTCTAGACCATTTTAATATTTGACTTTTATATTTATACTATTTACAGTTATTGTAGGGTTTTGGCTATGAAAGAAATCAGTCTTGGGTGACTGCTGCTACATTGGGGAGGATTTTTCTTCCCTATAGGGAGTTGTATATATGTTGGCAAGGCTTCATACTCTACTGTAGCCCCACCATTCCTCTCTTCTACTCTGTGGGAAGCACCTTATAAACCCATTACTCTACCTTTTATGGAAATATTACATCTGATCCTTGCGGTAACGTAAAGAAAAAGGCCTGTACTGTAGACCTATTCTAAAAAGGGTACATTTTTACTGCGTTTAAGTCTGATTTAAGAATGCAAAATGTGTTCCGGTAAGGTGGACTTTTCTTTTATTGCTCTGCCAGGTTTGCTGTAGACGATCAACATGTACTGTCCAACACTGACAAACAAGAAGAAGCTCTTGTAGCTGGAGGAGGATTGCCTGCCCTAACCTTTCCTCCTCCTGGCCCTCTTGGGATCAATGACCGGACCCAACTCCCCAAGCCGGACCGGCACCTCCTCAGCCAAGCTGAGCAGGCATGGCCGGTCTAAGAGCTCCAGCTCGCACTGCCTCCTCCGCTGCAGCACCCATGAGGAGTCCTCCGCCTCTACCCCTAATAACAGCTCCCGGTCCCCTGGGGAGGAAGAGGAGAAAGATGGAGGGGTTCTTTTCTACGTTAACAGGACCGGTTTTCCCATCGAGAGCGTAACCTGGGACAGGATGTGGTCCCATGTGTCTGCTGTGCACCCCGAGGGCCAGGAGATGGTGGATAGGATACGCAATGCTGCATACCTTCCCAAGGTAAGTCAACTGCGACTGGTTCATCACTCAAGTTGTAGACAAAATAAGACGTCGTGAGTAAATATTTGAACATTGAAGCAACTGAATTCCCACCACAAACAACGGTACAAGCCTTTGTAAAAATACTGTATAGGTCTATTATTAATTAGTAATGTGTTCATCTGTGTTAGTGAAGTTTGCCTGTGTTTAGAATATGTTGTCATAACTTCCTAAAGTATGTTGTAGTATTGTTGACCTGCAAGTTGGTGTTCTGTTCGTTGTCTTATTGCCTCTTTGTTAAACCTGTTTCACAGCTGAATATTATGAACTCCATCCTCATTTCCCTGACTCATTTTTGATCACCATATTTCGTCATAATTTCTAGCATTCAAAGCACATCTACTTTGAGTCGTCAATTAGTTTAAAGACTGATCAAAAGTAACCTAGGAAGTTACCATACACTCAATATCAAATACACATCGAAAGAGGCTAGTGGGGATGACGGCAGCCATGTGCTGGTGGTTCATGGCTGCTCATTGAGTGTTAATAGACTCTTTATGAAGGGATTCCTCCTGGAACCCTCTGGGGCTCCCTGTGGCTCTCATTGTAAACAGGCCTGATATGTTCTGCTGTGACAAGACGGGATGGATGAGTGTGAGAGCGGCTCAGGATTCTTCCTGTACGCTTCCTAAAGAGTGGCTCTGCTTGCTGGTTTTCATTGTGTTTGAGATGCGTATTCAGAACACACATGTTACCTTGGCTGTGAGAAGGGCCAGGGTAACATTTTCAAATAGTGTTTTTTAACCCAACCCAATCTGCTTTCATCAAATATGTGTCCCTGCACACAAACTTCTTATGATATCGCCTCTAGATGTTCTTCTCTCCGAGTGTGCGTACTGTAAGAGATGTACGGTCGTGATATGAGTCGGGGAATCAGATCATGCGTCTCCAAATCAGTGCAAAGCATAATGGAAGTGTGTGTATATTCACAGTTACATGGCTTAGGGGGTTAATGTCAACCTCTATTTCACGAACACCCACACTCTCAGGTGTACACTCATACTCACACTGGAATGCATCACATTACCATGATGTGCTAAATTGGTGTGCCATACCTGTCATGTGATGTTAAATCTGCCTTTTTGGATTAGTCACAGACAGTTTGTGTGACTGACTCATTGTGACTCCTGTCTCACACGCACACATTTGTACTATCATAACTGCTCCAGGTTACATAAATACTGTATGCTTCTTACAGACATTTTTAAAAGAATCAGGAGCTGAAATGACAAACGGGTTACAAAGCAACCTGAACATTCCCGTTTCATATCAATTACAGTGAAACATTTGGCAGAGGTTTGAAACCTCATTGCAGTAACTCCCCACACTGCTGGAGCGTCCTGAGTAAGACATATAGCACCAAAGGGCTCCAGGGGTGTGCTGCTGAACACTTGATCCTGACCTCTGACCTCTGACTGCCTTGTAGAGAATGTCAATGCACAAAGAATGTTCTCTATATCATTTACAGTAACTTTAGTTACATGACACACACTAAAATTAAGGTTTGCCTTAATATTCAAGGCGTGTTAAATGTCGACTAATTGATCAGTAAACATGTCATGATGGATAATCGATTAATTGTCAAGTAATATATCAAGCAAAAACAAATAAATGTTCTGATATTTTTAGAGACTAAACTATTAGTGGAATCATTTTCTGCTCTTCATTATTGAGCAGTATTGTTTGTGAAGCTGCAGAACAGACAGAAGTCAGTGAAAGGGAAAAATATGTGCTGACCCCCACGCACATGATGCACATCCTTCTCTGCTGCGACTGAGGCCCCTCAGCCCAGATTCTCCTCATAGTTTTCCTGTCAGTGATTTGGATGAATGCTCGTTGTGTTCCAGGCTGTGGAGGAGGGAATGTGGTTGTTGTTTAGCCCTACTAATTGACCATGTGGTCATTAGTGACCCGGTTAGCAGGCAGGCCAGAAATCCCATGTTGTTGTTGTGGGCAGAAGGACGGCCGGACGACGTGTGCACACAAACAAACACACCATTGCAGAAGAACTGTACAAACAGAATGCACACACATAAACCACTTCTCTGTTTAGTGACACGCCGTTGGTCATAATAGTTTCAGATTTAACGTTCAGGTGTTCATAATAAGCTTTGAGCGAATTTTAACTGTAAACCCTTTCGAAGCCTTTCAAGGAAGAACATGCAGTACGTCACTTACAACCTGTTTTACCTGACGTACTGATGGATATGTCCAACTAAAAATGCTATAAACTCTACTTGAAAGTTTAAAAGATTAGTAAAACAACCTTTTTTAAAGTGTATGTCTCGTTCATTATATTAAACTCTTCTATCTTGTGTGTAAAAAATAGTATTAAATATTGATTTTGCTTTAAATTGCTTTGTTAGGACGCTGTTATGTACAATATGGAGCTGTATGAAGGCACCCAAGGTGTCCGTCGGCTTGTTGTATTGTTGATATGCAACCTGTGTGTGTGTGTGTGTGTGTGTGTGTGTGTGTGTGTGTGTGTGTGTGTGTGTGTTACCACAGATACAGTTGCAGATGCTCTGATCCTTTTGTTGAGGGAAGGTGGAAGAGGAATAACTTTGTTATTGGTATAAATCCTGTAATCTGAGAAACATCGTTTAATTTATATTTATCAGAATTTAGTAGATGCAAGATAGTTTCTGGTGTAGGTGTAGGTGTAGACCAGCTGTGATGAGAACTCTGTCAGTGAGCCACCCGGACAGTTTGGGGGTAGATGAGATGGATCGGTCCGGGATCAGAGAGTAAACGTAGGTTCTGTAGGTTTCTTTGAAACATGTGGTACCCTCAGGTGGACTGAACACAGCGTACATCGGTGTTATTATCAGCCAGTGACCCGTGTCCATGCTGCCACTCTGTGTCCTCATTAACAGAATAGAAGTCTTGGCACAGAATTACCAAATAATCCCTCTAATACAATCTGGGTAGTGGATAATCTCTGGATACCAATTGGACTAACCTAAGGGCTTTAAATGGAAAACTGGCTCGAACTCGTCTGAGCAAAGATCTCTGTCAAAGCTCTGAAAGCAAAACTAGAAAAGCGATAAGCATTATTCACTTTCCAACTCTTTTCAATTGTTGAATGTTTTAATTTGAAATGTAACATATTGGTGCGCCCCATAAACAAAACCTGACTGGTTTAAACCATGAGCGTGTCGTCATCAGCAGTTGTGTTTCATGTGCATGTGATGGTCACTGGAGCAGGAAGAAAACTACCAGCACAGTGGACGTTATCACCAAATAGCCTAAGTAGGATAAACGTTTTCGTCTCATAATCCATTGTAGTTCCATTGTTCTGGATTAAAATGTTTCTGTTTAGGCTGTGACAATAGGATTTTATTTTAGATGGGTTTTGTTTTTTTGCATTTGCAAAGGTAGAACCAGCTCAGACATACAGTAACAAGAAAACAGCTGTGGGTTACACATCTCAGGGTCCACAGACATCGTGTAAATGTCTGTCTGCAGAAACTCGTGTCATTTTGTCGTTCAGGATACAAAGGATTTTTGGATTTGACCTTCAATGGATGCCTGCTAACATGGATTAGTTTAGGCAGATGTTCTGAGGCAAAGACTACAGGGAGCAATAATCTTCAAGAAGGTGTTCTTTAGTGTGATTACTGTAGTCCTGCAGTAGATACAAGACACAGTGCTGTCAGCGCTGAAGTGGAGTCCTCATGACAAGGCTGTTGTCACTTTCTATACAACCAAGTAGAAGGAAAGATTGCAAGAAGCAGGGAGTCTAATGTCGACACTTTGCTTAATCATTTGTTTCTCAGCTGTTTCTCCTGCCACAGACACACACACACACACACACACACACACACACACACACACACACACACACACACAGATAGACATTCCTCAGGATGTCCCGCTCTAAAGATATCTTGACAGCAGGAAATACGACCCTGTCTCTCTTGTTTCCATTTTGAATACACACAGAGCAAAAGTGCTTTAAAGGTAATGGAGGGCGCTGCTGTCTGTAGTAACTCTTCATGTCAGTGTACTCACAGCTGGTACTCTCACCTGGTACTCTCACCTGGTACTCTCACCTGGTACTCTCACCTGGTACTCACATCTGGTACTCTCACCTGGTACTCAGAGCTGGTACTCTAACCTGGTACTCACATCTGGTACTCAGAGCTGGTACTCAGAGCTGGTACTCACATCTGGTACTCTCACCTGGTACTCTCACCTGATACTCTCACCTGGTACTCACATCTGGTACTCAGAGCTGGTACTCAGAGCTGGTACTCAGAGCTGGTACTCAGAGCTGGTACTCACATCTGGTACTCTCACCTGGTACTCTCACCTGATACTCTCACCTGGTACTCACATCTGGTACTCAGAGCTGGTACTCAGAGCTGGTACTCAGAGCTGGTACTCACATCTGGTACTCACATCTGGTACTCACATCTGGTACTCAGAGCTGGTACTCACATCTGGTACTCTCACCTGGTACTCAGAGCTGGTACTCAGAGCTGGTCCTCAGAGCTGGTACTCAGAGCTGGTACTCACATCTGGTACTCTCACCTGGTACTCAGAGCTGGTACTCAGAGCTGGTACTCAGAGCTGGTACTCACATCTGGTACTCTCACCTGGTACTCAGAGCTGGTACTCAGAGCTGGTACTCAGAGCTGGTACTCACATCTGGTACTCACATCTGGTACTCACATCTGGTACTCAGAGCTGGTACTCAGAGCTGGTCCTCACATCTGGTACTATCACCTGGTACTATCACCTGGTATTCTCACCTGGTACTCACATCTGGTCCTCACATCTGGTACTATCACCTGGTATTCTCACCTGGTACTCACATCTGGTACTCACATCTGGTACTATCACCTGGTATTCTCACCTGGTACTCAGACTTTTACGTGTGCTCTCCATCAGTCCTGTATTTATATTCTTATAATCTCGTTGCTTTTTCTTTTCTTTTCTTTAACGACCGTCTACTCTCCTCTCCATATCTCCTTCAAACTGTAAAAAATTCAAAAACCAGGAAGGTCATAAAACACTCGTATAAAACATTGTTATTTTCTCCTAACGTCTCTGTTTATACTTCTGCTGTTTCTTGTCTCTGCTGCTGGGTCGGGCAGGTTGCCAGCCGGCCTCCTGGCTCCGGAGGGGGAAGCTGGTGGGAGAAAGAAATAGTGGAAGCACGATGGAAGTAATGATGATGGAGAAGACGATAAGGAAGGGGTGAGACAGAGGAGAGCGAGAAGGGAAAGGGAAGGACAAACCAAAAAGGAGGATTTGAACTAACTATGAAGGGGAGAGGAGGACGAGAAGATAACAGAAGAGGGGGGAGGGAGGTCGAGCCAGATTAATTACAAATTGGGACTATGACGTGATGCTCTCCCAGCTGAACTCCTGATGGAGACGAGACATATCACTGGTCACTGACTGCGTTTGTGTCTACAGTATAACGTGCCGTCAGAGAACTGATGAGCCAATGACTTTGTTCACATGTTTATGTTTTAGCCTCTGTTTCTCAGGGTGACGTTCACACTGCACCTAAATCTTTGACTCCTCACAAGAGCAGCAACTCTGTACGTTCACACAGTTTGGATATGAACAGCCGTGACATAGTGCTGACTCTATGCAGAGCGGCTCCACAGTTGTTGGGCTTGTGGACAGATACAATACTGCAGTCATGCTATATATTCTTGTTACAGGCGCTGTGGTTGTGATGTGAATGCGTTCAGCTAGCACAACGTAACGACTAAATACGTAACTTCATCTTACTGCATTTAAAATTGAGCCTTTTGTATAGAAGTCGTGCACAGACTGACCTGTGTCAGAGGGGAGAGAGGAGAGGAGGATGAAAGGGAGGGATCACCAGAAATCTCAGTGCCTGACCCAGCAGCCAGCAGCTTTACAGTGTGTGTGCCAGCTGATGCTGCCAGTGTGTTACGCCTTGCTGAGGATTTTACAACACAGGCGATTATACAGCAATAAAACCTGCTATTTACTGCTGTTGGCTGGCTGCAGACTGGTTTATGGACTGAATGAGTGTCGACCGGCCTGATAATTAGAAGAGTGACCAGTTGGTTGATTGTTTTACTCGCTCACTGACAGACCGGTTGGTCCTTCGCCTGGTTTGAAGGCTGATCTACTGTTTGTAATCAATGAGTGCTTGAAAGGCTAAATCATTGCTTTATTGGCCGAGTCACTTGCAATGATGTTGATGGGTTTTTCAATGTGGAGCGTCCCAGGGACCCACAGGTTGATCACATTTGTCTTTTTTGACAAATCAAGTCAGTGTAAACTGTTAAAACAGAACAACTACAGTCCTACTGAGAGAGAGTTGCAAAGATCCTTGAGAACCATTGAAAGCTTATAGGAGTGTGTACGTTTAAAAACAAAGATGTCATGGTGTGTGAGGTTGTATGTAAAGAGACAGATCCCAATTTTATAAGTGGTTTATTTAAATAAGTAACCTATTCTAGGTAGATCTCTACTGCCGCAGTTTTACACGAGTACCCCAACGATTTAAAAAAACAACACAACTTGTGTCAGTGCTCGCCGTCCATTTTGTCTTGTTGTCTTCAGCTCTCATTTCATGCTGTAAATAAACAGCGAGGGAGAATCTACAGGAAATTATAGGGCTACAGTTCACCCTTCCTGCACACACACACACACACACACACACACACACACACACACACACACACACAGAGGAAGTGTCGCTTTGTGTTTAAGTCTGACTCACTCTGTCGGTGTGGTCATGTCCTTTTTATAAAGACACATCTGTGACCTCTGCTGTTCTCTCTGAAATCCTCGTTGAGGTGAGACGGCAGCGTGGTTCCACCGAAGACCTCTCTGCTCACAATGTGTGTGTCTGTGTGCCCAGCGCTCTGAGGTGCTGCACTCCACATAACACAATGGTACCACAAGTACCCCGAGTGGTAGCAGCGGTGATCTACTGCTCTCATAAACATAAGCCTGACGGAGCTGAGCAGAGTTTCTGTAGTCGTGTTTCTAGTCTGATAAAGAAAGAATACATCAGCGCACCTTCTGACTTCCAGTTTCTCTCTTACCACGAAGAAAACACACTTCATTCAAGCTGGACAGAAACAAAATAAAACTCCCCCAATCTGTCTTTCCACTCTTCCAACAATCAGCAACTTTGATTTGGTCGAAATAAATCCTGAATTCACGAGTTGGATGCAAACCCATGCTGGCTCTCCACGCTGCTTTCCCCCGCTGTCTGTCTCTGCCGCGGCTCGTTGGCGGCTCTCACTCTGTGTCTTGGGAGACAGACCATTGAATTAACAAATGACAATAATCTCCCTGCTGCCTGCTCTTTGTTTGATCCTGAAGAAGGTCTCCAGCACAACTCTGTCCAAGTGAGGAGGAACACTTTCATGCATCAACATAAACTGCCCACGCTGACATTCATTACAGCAGAATGATTCCTTTTGGCGCCACCAGTCAGTGTTCGCTCTGAGCAGCGAGGCTTCTGCAGGATCCTCTGCACTTTGAATGCCATTGCGCCTCACAGCTACCAAGTCGTATTCTGTTGTAGTTCTTCCTGCATCCGACGCCGCCACTGTCAGGTCACTGCATGCAGGAAGAACAGCAGGTTGTGCAGCTGACGCACAGAGAACTGCAGGCATTGTTCACACTCCATCTGTAACTCTGATATACGGTTGTGATTTCTGCTCGTGACTCCAGCTTTTAATTCAATGTTCTTTATTGTGAGAGGAGTATAAATAGTTGACTTGTGTAGCAGTGGTGGGACATCAGTGAGCCGTACGAGCCGTCATGGGACATTGTGAAGGCAGATTTTTAAAGATGGTGGTCTGATAATAATCTCTGTCTCTCTCTGTCTCTCTCTCTCTCTCTCTCTCTCTCTCTGGTCTGTCTCTCTCTCTCTCTCTATAGGATATATCTATCATATATATTCAGTCTCTAGAGCAGGATCTCTAAGTCTCCGTCATCGTCTCCTATCTCTCTATCGTATCTCTATCTATATAGATCTCTCTCTATGTCTCGTCTCTCTCTATATCTCTATCTGTATCTCTCTGTCTCTCTCTCTATCTCTCTCTCTGTCTCTCTCTCTCTGTCTCTCTCTCTGTCTCTCTCTCTGTCTCTCTCTGTCTCTCTCTCTCGCTCTCGCTCTCTCTCTCTCTCTCTCTCTCTCTCTCTCTCTCTCTCTCTCTCTGTGCAGCATCCTGTTCCCTCAGTCCCGACCTTCAAACCGTCCATGTCGGTCCCAGACTGGCTGGTGGCCATCCAGAACTACATGAAGGCTCTGCAGTATCCTTTAGCGCAAAAACAACAGTAAATGTTGCCATGACAACCGATGCCATAGTGTGTCTCATCACATTTGACACCGGCGTGACACCGGAGACGGATAAAAGAAGAATGAACTCTGACCCTCTGTTTTCCCTAACCTTCCATCAGATACAACCACACAGGGACACAATTCTTTGAGATCAAGAAGAGCCGTCCGCTGTGTGGGTAAGTGAAGTGACACACTATGCTTTTAACCTGACACCCTGTGTAAATACTTCCACTCAGCACCAACACATGCTGTATGTTTGTGTTACGTCCCTGTGAACCATACCATAATGTAATTATCTTGATTTGCTTACTTAGTAATCAGGTGACAGTTTGTACACAGTGAAGACATTTCTAACCATCTGATGCACGAGATCTTCATTTAATGTTTAACAGTTTGTTTTCAGGACACATGTTTACAGATACTTTAGTTTGGGATGTAACTAAGTACCATCCAGCTCATGGTCGTCTGTATGAACACAGTTCACAGTTCTCTCTTCCTATTCCTCTACTCACCACTCTTCTGCCTCTCGTCCTCCTCCTCCTCTCCTCTCCCTTCCCCTTCTCCTTCTTCATCTTCATCATCTCCTCCTCATCATCCTCCTTCTCCAGGTTAATGGAGACAGCAAGAGAGATGATCAGAGAGTCTTTGCCAATCAAATGTCTCGAAGCCGTCATCTTGGGAATGTATCCTTTCCTTACACACACACACACACACACACACACACACACACACACACACACACACACACACACACACACACACACACACACACACACACACACACACCAAGCACTGGGCCAAAAGGTTATTTTGTTGTCTGTGGGTGAAATCAATGAGACATGTTTCTCTAATGTCTTAATGCCCCCCCCCTCCACCACCACCCTTTCCAGCTCTTACTGAACCGTGTTGCCTGGCAACAAGCCCTCTTCAAAGTTTAACCCCCCACCATGCACACACACACACACACACACACACACAATTCAGAAGCTTAGTATTATCCGGCAGAGCTTAAATATTAAAGCAGCAATCTGTAGTTTTTTGCAGCAGCTTTAATAACACAGTTCGGTCTGAACAGACTCAGCGACAGTTTAAAACGATAAAGTGATTCCCTGATCATTCTCTAAAGCAGTGGTTAAAATACAATTCATATTAAATAAATTCATTTATGTCGCTATTTTCATTAAACATCAAAGATTTCAGAGTTTCCACTTCCAATCATAATTTGATCCAATCATTGTGCGTGTGCAACCTAACGATGAGATCTGCAGGGCATCATCGACGCAGTTTCAACAGGATATTAGACGTGTGTGTGCTGCAACACTTTTCTGAGGGTTTCTTCATGACGTGAAAGATTTCTCTGTGTCTCTGCGACTCGATGGTCCAGTTTCACATGTGCTACTTTCACAGTGGCTTTTCTCCAGGGCTGTCAGGGTGGCAGCAGACCTGACAGTGACTTTAATTGAGACTGGCTTCAGCCTACAGAGGAGAGAGGGAGGGAGGGAGGGGAATTGAGAAAGTGGCAAGGGTGAAGGAAAGAACGGACAC
This sequence comes from Cottoperca gobio, assembly GCF_900634415.1. Lineage (NCBI taxonomy): Eukaryota > Metazoa > Chordata > Actinopteri > Perciformes > Bovichtidae > Cottoperca > Cottoperca gobio. The sequence goes on from NC_041378.1 coordinate 1,655,362, forward strand.
ATCAGCGAGAGGGATCGGTGCTTTTCTGTTGCTTCCCTTTTAAACAACCTCACCCGTTTACATTCAATTCAGCATGGAACAGTGTCACCTTTCACCTTTCACCTTTCACCTTTCATATACTATAAAAGGCATCAGGCCCCAGTGAGAATTGAACTCACGACCCCTGGTTTACAAGACCAGTGCTCTAACCACTGAGCTATAGGGCCTACCTGCATGTGAGAGGTTAATGACCAGGCTTTGAAATGTTAATGTGAGTACAGGCCACACCCTGTTTGCATAGCAGGTAATGTTAGGATAATGCGAGACCAACCAAACCAGTTGAATATCAAATAGTTTGAACTTCTGCTGTCTGTTGGGATTTAGTGGAATAACTTTAATATCCTTAATTTGAAGTCTCAATATAATCATCTTGTTAGTTTGTTTTCCACACAATCACTTAAACAATTAATGTTCTAATTACTCAATATTTCTGATCAAGTTTGTTGTTAATGATGAGAGTGATGAAGAGCAACTGTTGTTGTTGCCAGTTGGAGTCTGTCTGCCTATCTGTCTGTCTGTCTGCCTATCTGTCTGTCTGTCTCTCTGTCTGTCTCTCTGTCTGCCTGTCTGTCTCTATCTCTGTCTGTCTCTCTGTCTGTCTGTCTCTGTCTGTCTGTCTGTCTGTCTCTCTCTCTGCCTGTCTGTCTGTCTCTCTGCCTGTCTGTGTGCCTGTCTGTCCGCTGGTTCCCTCCCTGAACAGCGATCTGAATTCTGCAGTGTATTCAGGGCTCGTCTTGGGTCACAGCAGGTTTGTATGTGGGTTTGTTCACTGTGTGTTCGACTCTGTGACTCGGTGTATTCACCGTCACAGAGTAACTTTTTGCAGAATAGGACTAGAGTTCAACACTAACAAACTTATTCCTGAAAGCCTTTAACAAGTGTGTGACGAGATATTTCATTTGCAGGCTGTTTGGGCCGACTGGACAAAGAGTGTGTGGACACCTGAACATTACACGTGTGTGATTGCTGGAAAGCTCATTCCTAAAACATGGAATCTATGTAGATCCTCACATACTATATATAACAAGAGGACGTAGTCAGTGGGACGTCACCCATTGGTTTGTGGAATACCGCTTTGAAGCCTCGAGTTAGGCATTTTGGCTTCTTGGTTTTTGGCTTTTGCTATTTAGTTTAGTTGGAACCAGAAATGTCCTGAGTGGACTGGAACGCTGAACAAGACATTTTCGGACGACCAAAACATGACGATTAACTTTCATGAAGTGAAACACGGACAACACCCAAGTGACCTGTCAATCACAAAGTAGCCCCGCCCTAAAGCATTTTCTGCTTTATCGACTATTATAACAACTAACGACTAACATAGAAACATAGAAATGTAGAAACATAGAAACGTAGAAACATAGAAACGTAGAAACGTAGAAACATAGAAACGTAGAAACGTAGAAACATAGAAATGTAGAAACATAGAAACGTAGAAACATAGAAACGTAGAAACGTAGAAACATAGAAACGTAGAAACATAGAAACGTAGAAACGTAGAAACATAGAAACGTAGAAACGTAGAAATGTAGAAACGTAGAAACGTAGAAACATAGAAACGTAGAAACGTAGAAACATAGAAATGTAGAAACGTAGAAACGTAGAAACATAGAAACGTAGAAACATAGAAACATAGAAACGTAGAAATGTAGAAACATAGAAATGTAGAAACATAGAAATGTAGAAACGTAGAAACATAGAAACGTAATAACATAGAAATGTAGAAACATACAAACGTAGAAACATAGAAATGTAGAAACGTAGAAACATACAGATGTAGAAACATGCAAACGTAGAAACGTAGAAATGTAGAAACATACAAACGTAGAAACATACAAACGTAAAAACGTAGAAACATAGAAACGTAGAAACATAGAAACGTAGAAACATAGAAACGTATAAACGTAGAAACACACAAACGTAGAAACATACAAATGTAGAAACATAGAAATGTAGAAACGTAGAAACATAGAAACGTAGAAACGTAGAAACATAGAAACATAGAAATGTAGAAACGTAGAAACATAGAAACGTAGAAACATGCAAACGTAGAAACATACAAACGTAGAAACATAGAAATGTAGAAACATACAAATGTAGAAACATACAAATGTAGAAACATGCAAACGTAGAAACATACAAATGTAGAAACGTAGCCTTGAGTTTGCTTGATGATGAGAAAAACACATGACACTCCAGACATAAAGAGGATTTTTATGTCTTTTCCAGTATATTCTTATCTTGAATGTTGCTACTTTGAAATTGAGTGAGGAATGGAATGTAGAGAGGGGGGGGGTGAGAGAGAAAGAGACGGCGATGGATAGAGAAATGGAAAGGCATAGTGACGGAGTGAGAGTGAAAAGCCATTGGATCCGCTCCGCATTATATCCACAGATAAGGTTTCTCACTTACCTGCCTGTCAAACACAGAACTGTGAAGTACAATATTTGGAGGACAAGAGAGCTTTAAAGCCGTCAGCTGGGGGGGTGGGACGCACATCGCAACTCTCTCGTAGTCTGGCAGCCGATAGGGGGAGTCAGAGAGAGAGCTCCTGTTAGCAGTGTGTGTGTGTGTGTGTGTGTGTGTGTGTGTGTGTGTGTGTGTGTGTGTGTGTGTGTGTGTGTGTGTGTGTGTGTGTGTGTGTGTGTGTGTGTGTGTGTGTGAGTGAGTGTGATCAGTGTTCTAGTTGTGTTGATGACCCTCAGTGACTATTTAATGAAAACAGCAGTGCTGTAGCATCCAGGCTGCTGAGAGGACAGGCTGGCAGAGCAGATGGACTGTGTGTGTGTGTGTGTGTGTGTGGGTGTGTGGGTGTCTGTGTGTGTCTGTGTGGGTGTGTGGTTGTACAGATTACCAGTTGGATACCTGTCGGTGTTTGCATTTGTTGACCAGTATTTGTGAAATTTGTAGTTCTATTTTGTGTCCATATTTTGTTGAGCTGATCTGAATGTTTCCGTATTAGTTCTGCGTTACTCACAGGAAAACAAGTCTCCCCTTTCCTCTCTATGAATCCAGGAAGGTTATGTTGAAACAAAGCAGGCACAGAGAGATTTGGATCGATAGCATTTAGAGATGGTTGTGAACAGCAGGAAATGAACGGAGGAAAGGGAGGAAGGAATGGAAATTATAAAGAGTTAGAAAAAGAGAAAGGAATGAGTATATCAAAGGTCCAGAGGTGCACACAGCTCCACACACATGTACCCTGCACATGTGTCATCAGCTCATCTATATCTCTTAGTTCATCACGTTCAGTCCGACAGGAGGAGCTGCACAGACGCAGTCACAGAGCCCTTGTTTACCCTCTGGCATTTTCATAGTATTGGCCGTCTGAGAATCTAATGTCACACGACTCGAGCTGCTGTGCCGCCTCTGCAGAGACAAACAAATTCACTTTCAGGTTTGTACCGTACAGTCAGAGTGCGTCTCGAATAGTTCATCTGAGAAATTGAAAAATACAACAATGCACCAAGCGAGATGAAACCATCCTTGACTCCGGCGTGTCGACTAGCTACCTGACCAACGGGCTGACGTCCCTCGAGCGTTTCCCCATCAGCTTTAAGACACAGTTTTCGGGCCACTGCTTCCACCACGTCGTGCTGGGCGTCTACTGCAACGGCCGCTACGGATCACTTGGCATGAGCCGCCGCCCCGACCTGATGGACAAACCACTGACACACCGCACACTG
>NC_041378.1:1664086-1676586 GCF_900634415.1 Cottoperca gobio
TTTTCCTCTTGGTAAACTTGAGAGTATCAGGAACACAGAAGTTAAGGAAGTTAAAGAAGATAGTTAGTTAGCAGTCATAGAATCATAGAAACTTACTTCATATCAACGACAGGACGATCTGAAAGGGTTATAACCTGCATGTCTGTGTGTGTGATGCATTCACAAAGCTGTGCCCTGAACTTAATGAAGTGACCCCTGCGTGACCTCTGCCTGTCAGCAGACACATCACCAGGAGCCGCAGATGAACCAAAGCAAGTTAGAGAAAAGACTTGGAAAGTTTCATTGTTCGTGTTAATCTTAAATCGTAAATCAGTCGAACACTTTGTTATTTTAATCTTCACACGAGCTGATGGCCTCATCAGGACGCATCAGCACTTTGAACCTCTTGAATGTGGCACTTAGGAAGCTGTTACTGTTGTCAACACTTAACAACATGTCCCCTCCACACACACACACACACACACACACACACACACACTGCTGCTGGAACAGCTGAGCTCACACTGTGACATCAGGAGGGTTTCATCTGCACTGCTGCGACACAAACACAAAACTAAAGGAAGTGAAATAACATTGAACATGTTGAAAGATGCTGATTATTGTAATAATAAGTGAGTTTGTTTTATAGAAATGTTCTCTTTGTGGCCGGATGAGGCTGCAATCTGCGTGCAAAAGTAAAAGCTTAAAGTGTGTTTTTATATGTAATTATTTCTTCACATTTCATCAGCTTCATCAGCTTCATCAGCTTCATCAGCTTCATCAGCACAAGGTCCGGGCTTCCTTTCACTTATAGAGAGAGATGCATCATAAATACATCATCATGTTAACTTATACCTTTATTACTAAACACAGAGTAACAACAATAAAACAACATTTAAATAGATAATAATAATAATTAAAAACGTCTCACCTTCCTCACTTCTCTCTGAGCAGAGAGCGACAAACATAATAAAAGATAAAGCAAAGAAACGGGAGTGATGGACAGCAAGATGAAGTACAGGGTTCAGGGAAAGAAGACACGAGTAGAGAGGAAGAGGAGGAGAGGAGGAGAGGAGAGGAGGAGGAGAGGAGGAGAGAAGGAGAGAAGGAGAGGAGGAGAGAAGGAGAGAAGAAGAGGAGGAGAGAAGAGAAGAAGAGGAGGAGAGAAGAAGGGTGGAGAGGAAAGCAGGCAGGAAAGAGAAAATGAAAAAGAGGTGGAGGAGGAATAAAAAGTCACTTCAACAAATAACTTTTCTCCTTCATGTGTCGGAGAGAGAACTTGAAAGCGACCTTCTACTCAGAAAGCACTGAAGATGAAGAACAGTGAGGGAGAGGAGGAGGTGACATGAGAAGAGAAGAAGAGAGAAAGCACTGAAGACTTCAGATCTCACTTCTTCTGTCCTTTCTCTCTGAGCTCTGAAACCTGTTGAGTAAATGTTCTCGGTTCTCTGGTGAAGATCTTCATCAACGTCTTCCTCTCTTTCTCTTCTATAACCCTTCAGTCCGTCTGTTTTCTGATGTTTGTTTCTCTGCTCTGTGTCCGTCAGGCCGGCCTCGGTGGAGCGGAAACCTCCGGAGCTCAGCACCCTCAACGATGGCTACCAGATCCGCATCTGATCCCGTACTATTTCCCCCCCCCCCCCGCCCTGATCCTGCAGAGTCTCTTCCTGCCACCGAAGGTCTCAGGAGTCACTGCAGAGACTTTACACAGACGCTGCTCTGGTTTTAATACTGCACTGTTCACCCGTTTAGTAGAGATGAACCCATGACATCATCATCATCACCATCATCATCATCATCATCATCATCATCATCATCATCATCTTCACACCCCTCTGTAGCCTCACACGTCTGCGCAGCTCCTGCAGCACTTTGTCTTTAAGAAGACGATCACAGAACGCAGGGAAATGTGAGAAGGAGAGAAGAAGAGAGGGAGCGATGCACTGAGAGGATTCACTGCAGGAGACCAGACCATTAGAGCACTGCGGCAACCCCCCCCCCCCCCCCCCCCCCCCCTCATCCTCCTCTTCCCTCTGTTGACACATAACTCAACACATAACCACAGCTCTGTCCCAGCTGACGGTCAGAACTTCAACAGACATGCAGTCTCTCCACACGTCTCTGAAGAAGTCCCTCTGCGTGTGACGTCTGCACATAGGGAACCCTTTCAGACGTTACCTAACACTGAAACATTATTCAAACACACAAACCTTTTTAAAAAGGTGAACTTTTCACTGCTATAAGTTACGAGAAGTCGTGTTCACAGTCTGACACACGGCCGCCTCCACGGCGAGCGGATGTCAGCTGATACCAAAGGTCACGACCTCTAGAGAGCTCACAACACTGTTATTAGGATGTTTAAATCTCTGCGACAAATAACTTTTGCTTTAATACGTTAAGTTTGGTTCGGAGGCTGGTGCTCAGCAGCGTGCGCTCTGCGTCGTGTCCCACTTTGTTAATTGTTAACGCAGCTTCTCAATCAGTAACTCGTATTTTCAGCTCTTCGCTCGACACCAACGAGAGTGAGGAAACCATGAAGGTGAGCGATGCCTCACATTCAGTGTCTGCTTCATGATGCATCAGGAGCTGAGAAGCTTGAACCTTCACCGTTCACACTTCATCAGATACAAACGCTTGAAACGTTGACAGCCAGTCGTTCTCACACGATGCAGGTTATAAGCACGTGCATCCTGAAGTATCTCCTGCTCTCTGTTCCTGTTACGTTCACACGGTGAACTTTAGTCTGGAGCCTTCACACTTCAGAGCAGCACTTTGGCGTCTGTACTGACTCGTGTTCAGCCTCACCGGGCGGTGACACGTCGACCATCAGCGGGAGGATTGAAAGTGTGTGTGCAGAGTGTTTCTGATGTTGTCGTGTGATTGTTTCACCGCTTCTCGCTCACGCTGTGTTTCGTTGCCAACTGAACATTTCACCCGAGCTTTTTGTTTCCACAATAAGCTATGCACGCGCTGCGGTCGAGAAATCCCCGTCTTCCACACGATGGAGGAGGAAGAGGTGTGTGTGTGTGTGTGTGTGTGTGGCTCGAGCGACACACACACACACACACTAATCGCCTTTTAAAACATCTGTACAGAAAATACAAATCTTGGATGATAAGAACATTTCTTAACGGTTTGGACCGTCGGAAAGACACAAAGACACAAAGACACAAAGACACCAGCTCAACAAGAAGCACAAAGCTGCTGGGGGGGGGGGGGGGTGCAACATATCAAACGGAGGTTCAACAGTTAACGAGAACCTTCTCCACCTTCTGTTCTGTGGATCCCGACGACAGTGACTCCATGTAGCAGCATTAGAGACTTCTGTGCTTGACAATTTATCTTATTGAATGTTTTTACGTTTGTGTTCTGACTTCTCAAATCGCGTGTAATCGAGACGTTTGATTGGTTGCTCGTGCACTCCTTGTAAAGAGGCATTTGAAACACCGTGTAGTTGTCGCAGGTGTTCTCTTTCATGGCCTTTTGATTTGTTTCCAAAGTGCTGATGTCGTGCGTCTCAACTCCATGTCGGTCCTCGACTTACTGTCACTGGAGTCTGTTTGAAAATCAGCGATGAATACGGAAACCAGGCCGCAGGCTGACGACCAGGAGGCCGCAGGCTGACGACCAGGAGGCCGCAGGCTGACGACCAGGAGGCCGCAGGCTGACGACCAGGAGGCCGCAGGCTGACGACCAGGAGGCCGCAGGCTGACGACCAGGAGGCCGCAGGCTGACGACCAGGAGGCCGCAGGCTGACGACCAGGAGGCCGATCACTGAGATCCAAACGTTCCCTGTTGCGTATGATAATGAAATTCTACATTTTGTATTTGTGCTAAATTGACAAGATAAAGTGTTTTCGTTTTTTTTTCTCCCAGAAGCCAAAACCAAATTGAGAGCAACATATCTGAACAATGTTTAGAATATATTGAGTGGATATGAGGAATGTCCCAGTGCCTCAGCAGTAAGAGTGTTAGCGCGTGAGAATATCTTTAAGATGTTATACTTCCACTTCCTGCTTTAGTGTTCCTGATCAAACACGTGCTGATTGGTTCTGCTTGTAAAGAACATTTAAAAGCAGAACAAAGGGACACTCATCCTTCAGTGTGTGTGTGTGTGTGTGTGTAACAGCACACACACACACTTATTATTTTAAAGAGCGCTTGTTCCCTGTGTGAGGACTTGGTGTGATTTTGTATTCCTGTGGAGATCAACAGTAGGAGACGATGTGACCTTCAGTAAATATTATTATTGTTACAGTGTCGGTGGTCTGACAGCAGCAGCATGTCTTCTTTTAATAAATGATCTATGTTTTTAACTGTGTGTTCTTCAACCTTTCAAACCTGACATGAATCGTGTGGTTGGGAGTCAAAGTAATAATACTACTCAGTAATAATGTTGACAGTGCTGTACGCTCACACCACAGCCTGGCTTCTGATCAAATAATCTGCTTACGTGTGTGTGTGTGTGTGTGTCTGTGTGTGTGAGCACATGGAGGCAGATTTACAGAAATAATCCTTCATTTCTCATCTGTGCAGCAGTTTAGTGAATGGAAGAGGAGGCTCACCTTGTTCTGTGTGTGTGTGTGTGTGTTCTGTCAATGGCTTATGATGATGTAAGTGTGTGTGTGTGTTTCTGTCAATGGTTTATGATGATGTAAGTGTGTGTGTGTGAGCAGAGATGATTCCCACCTCCCTCTCTGTCGTGAGGATTAAGCTGTTGACCGAGCGTCAAGGTGAGACGGTAAGAAGCCAGCAGCAGCTCTTGTTGTGTTTTACATTTTCATTCGTCCTTCAAGCGCCACAATTATAATTCTTTACCGTTCATACCGACAAAAAGAGTTTCAGATTCTGACCACTGGAGTTTTAATCGGCTCACAATCCTCCAAACTTCAGGAACAAAAACTAAAAACGCCACGAAACACAATCATTATTATATTATCACTATTAATGTTTTATTACTTTACTGATACTTAAACTTTTTTAAATCACATTTTATACTTAAAACAAATGAAACGTTTAATGACATATGCTATTACTGTCACAATCCACTGTAACTTATTTAAATAACATTTCTGCTATATTGTCTTCTTGCTCTGAAGCCTCACTGGCCTGTTAACACAGCGCACTGCTGCCACCTAGCGGCCCCTCACTGAACTACAGAGACTTCTGCGTGGCTTCCTGCGGGGCGTGCTGCAGGCGCGTGCTGCGGGCGCGTGCTGCAGGGCGCGAGCTCAGCGTGTTGAGATGCTGCAAAGAAATGTGTGGAGCACAAAGCTCTGCAGTGAAACGCACGAGGAGACTCGGCCATCAGTTAGACCTCAGTGTACATTAGAATACAGCAGCACCTAAAGAACTACTAAACTTACTATAATACTGCCATACTGAGAGAGAAGTGATGGCAGCCGAGCAAACGCCCCCTGCTGAGGAAGGACTGGGATGCAGTTGAAAGCCCCAGAAAAAGCCAGTAAGTGAACTCAAGTGTGGGATTTGTTTTGTTGCTAAGATAAATATAATGTAGGGTCTACTGACGTCATGATGTCAATTCATTCTTACAAACCATTTGCACTAAAACACAAATGTAGTCTTTCAGGGAGGGGAGCTGGAACTCAGAGGTTCCCCGTCGCCTCCAACATTTTGCTTTACGTTTATTAGGCTCAGTTTGCAAAGAGATGTTTATTCTCTGAGTGAGGATCACAGCAGCAGCTGTTTAAAACTCTTCCCTGCTATAAGAACAGACATGAAACAGTCTGAACAGGCTCCTGCTGCAGTGCAGAGAAGAATACCAATACCATCTGTGTCTCACACACACACACACACACACACACACACCCATTACACAACAGAAGATACAGCCACGTCTATTGAAACAGCATGTTTCTATAGAATTGTCCCATCATGCACTGGGGCCTGTCAGACTGAAGAGCACAGCTGATTCCTGTTTGGACATCACGTGGACAGCGGACAGCAGCCGGCTGCACGACACAAACATCGTGAGGATCCTGAACACGCGTTATAAACGCATTCAATGACGAGCAGCCACGTATAAAAACACAAGTCCTTTATTTACAAACTGTCTAAAAGTTCTTTCTAAAAGAAGTTTTAGAAAAATAAATCCACTGTGTTTGAAATGAGGTGGTGAGTTCGGGGTTACTACATTCATTCTCCAGTGTAGAGACGTAGAACACACGAGCAAGGAGAACTGCTGCAGAAACAAAGTATGGATTCCAAAACTCAAAATGGATTAAAAGATTTAAAATTAAATTACAAAGCCAATTACTTTTTCTTCAACGGTGGTTTTGTTGTTTGAAGCATTAAAATCCAGATTGTTCTTCAGGTTAACTTCATGGTATCAACACAAGCAGCTGTGAGCAGAACAGACGTCGAGCGATGTTCAGGCTTCTTCACAGATTCACATGTTGAGCTGAACTGTTCCGAGGAATCAAATCAAAAGTTAAAAGAATGATTGTTGTTCGTGCACACGATGTTTAGAAACATCTTGCTCTTGATCTGCAGCGACACGTCAGTCATCAGTGAGGTCCTGCTAACATGTGGAGATACTGCTTTACAGACGTCCCGTCACCTCAGGTGGATTAAATTAGATTAGAATTAAAGCGTGTTACGTTTCTTCTTGGATGTCACAATGTGCTGTTTGGTGGAAAACTGACTTCATTCTTCTTCACGGCAGCACAAGTGTTTATAAAAACAACTTTACTTCAGTCGACATCTCCAACACCTTCCCTGAGCTGCTTCGTCCATCCAGCGACCCCCCCGGGTCAGCGGCGGAAGCAGAAGCGAGCGAGGATGGGGAGGTGATCGGACGAGTGGTGCTGGTTTGGCAGCCCGCTGACTTCCTCCAGCTCCGACTGGCCGACCAATGACAGCCGGCCCAGCAGCTGCAGGCCCCGCCCACCAGGAAGTGAAGGAGGTGTGAGGAATTCTTTTAAGGAGAACAGAACAGAGGGGAAACCGTTTGTTTGGAACAAACAAACAAAAGGGAAAGACATCGAGAAAGTGCCTTCAGTGTGTGTGTGTGTGTGTGTGTGTGTGTGTGTGTGTGTGTGTGTGTGTGTGTCAGTACCCGGGGGTGTACAGGATGTAGTCCACATTGGTGGCGGTGCGGGAGTGACAGGTGGTGATCTCAGGTCTCCCGTCAGGCTTCAGGCGGTGCTGGTAGGACGACTGCAGCTTCAGGCTGTGCTCGATCCTCGCTCTACACATACACACACACACACACACACACACACACACACACACACAAACACACATACACACACACTATGTGATGCAATAAACATTTCACCTAAAAGCAGCGACTTTGAGAAGCGACTGAAGGGAGGAGGTGAAGATAGAAGAGCTATGTTATGATGTCATGATGTCATGATGTTATGATGTTATGATGTCATGATGTTTGATGTATGATGTCATGATGTGATGTCATGATGTTATGATGTCATGATGTTTGATGTATGATGTCATGATGTCATGATGTTGATGTCATGATGTTGATGTCATGATGTTATGATGTCATGATGTTATGATGTCATGATGTTATGATGTCATGATGTTTGATGTCATGATGTTATGATGTCATGATGTATGATGTCATGATGTATTATGTATATGTCATGATGTTATGATGTCATGATGTTATTGTCATGATGTTTGATGTCATGATGTTATGATGTCATGATGTTATGATGTCATGATGTATGATGTCATGATGTATTATGTATGATGTCATGATGTTATGATGTCATGATGTTATGTCATATGTTTGATGTCATGATGTTATGATGTCATGATGTTATGATGTCATGATGTTATGATGTCATGATGTATGATGTCATGATGTATTATGTATGATGTCATGATGTTATGATGTCATGATGTATTATGTATGATGTCATGATGTTATGATGTCATGATGTATTATGTATGATGTTTGATGTCATGATGTTATGATTTATGTCATGATGTTTGATGTCATGATGTTATGATGTCATGATGTTATGATGTCATGATGTATGATGTCATGATGTATTATGTATGATGTCATGATGTTATGATGTCATGATGTATTATGTATGATGTCATGATGTTATGATGTCATGATGTATTATGTATGATGTTATGATGTCATGATGTCATGATGTTATGTCATGATGTTTGATGTCATGATGTTATGATGTCATGATGTTTGATGTCATGATGTTATGATGTCATGATGTCATGATGTTTGATGTCATGATGTTATGATGTCATGATGTATGATGTCATGATGTATTATGTATGATGTCATGATGTTATGATGTCATGATGCATTATGTATGATGTTATGATGTCATGATGTTATGATGTTATGATGTTATGTCATGATGTTATGATGTCATGATGTTATGATGTCATGATGTCATGATGTATTATGTATGATGTCATGATGTTATGATGTCATGATGTATTATGTATGATGTTATGATGTCATGATGTCATGATGTTTATGTCATGATGTTTGATGTCATGATGTTATGATGTCATGATGTTTGATGTCATGATGTTATGATGTCATGATGTCATGATGTTTGATGTCATGATGTTATGATCATGATGTATGATGTCATGATGTATTATGTATGATGTCATGATGTTATGATGTCATGATGTATTATGTATGATGTTATGATGTCATGATGTTATGATGTTATGATGTTATGTCATGATGTTATGATGTCATGATGTTATGATGTCATGATGTCATGATGTATTATGTATGATGTCATGATGTTATGATGTCATGATGTTATGATGTCATGATGTATGATGTCATGATGTATTATGTATGATGTCATGATGTTATGATGTCATGTTATGATGTCATGATGTCATGTTATGATGTCATGATGTTATGATGTCACCTGTGGAAAGCAGCTGCAGCTTTGTTGGCGAGATCTTCTACCGTCAGATTAGAGATCGCTCCTTCGACTGCTGAGAGAGAGAAGTCAGTGAAGAGGCTGCAGCTGAACCCTCATCAAACGTATTCGCACAGATTAAACTGACCAGACAACTTATTTAAAGAGTATTAGAGGTGTGGACAGAACAGAGCCAGGCTCACTGTTTCCCCGTTTATAAAATCTGTGCTAAGCTAAACTCTAAGTTAAGCTAAGCTAACTGTAGCCTCATATTTAAAAGCACATTTTGACAACACGCACCAAAGGAACGTTCCATTATATCACTTAAACTACGACTACATTAGACTTATCAAAAACACGACTATTATAATTAAACAACTACATGACTTGTGTTGGATCAGCTGTGAGCTCAGTCACCTGTCGGGCTGCTGGACGACGACTCAACGCTGCGTTTGTTCTCGTACTGACACTGACGGCTGATTCCCAAAGTGTGAGACCAGAGTGGAGACGTGAGGAGACGGTGACCTCTGGGACTGCTCTCCTGACCAGACACCTGCGCACACGCACACACACACACACACACACACACACACACACACACACACACACACACACACTGTAAGCAGGGTTCGTAGAAAGTGTGTGTGTGTGTGTGTGTGTGTGTGTGTGTGTGTGTGTGTGTGTGTGTGTGTGTGTCTCACCATGCTGCTGTGTATCCCTCTGTACTCCAGGCAGCCTGTGGTCAGAAAGCTGTACAGTGGACTCCAGGGTGTTGAGTTGAAATCCCCACACAGCACAACCGGATTGGTCGATCCGTCCGGGAGGCGGGACAACCGGCCAATCTCGGCCAATAGGATCGCCAGCTGGACCAGTTTGATGTCGCCGCGGCGAGGGTTGTAGAGGAGGTGAGTGTTGGCGACACAGATGAAGTCGGAGGGATCTGATGGGGTCGTGGTGGCGTTAGGCTGCAGCAGCACAATCAATCCCACGTTGTCCCGGTCAAGGAGGGCGTCGCCGCGGCGGAAGTATTCGACGGGATTGGAGGAGAGGAGTGACAGGCGGGAGGTTTTAAAGATAACAGCGCAGCCGTCTGGTTTACTTCCTGTTCGCTTCTTGTACTCGCACTGGTAACCTGACACACACACACACACACACACACACACACACACACACACACACACATATTAATAAAAGGAGTAAACACACGGACATAGAATAAAGTGTATAATTTCACAATAAAAGCATATTTACTGCAGATGTTGCAAAAATGAAAATACATGTGTGTCTTAAACACTCACACACACACACACACACACACTCACACACACACACTCACACACACACACATATTAATAAAAGGAGTAAACACACGGACATAGAATAAAGTGTATAATTTCACAATAAAAGCATATTTACTGCAGATGTTGCAAAAATGAAAATACATGTGTGTCTTAAACACTCACACACACACACACACACACACACACACACACACACACACGCACACACACACACCTAGTGCCTGCAGAGCCGGTTTAATCTGGTTTTCATAATGGTCCTCCTGCACTTCTTGTAGACACAGGATCTGAAACATTAAAACATGGATCTTGCACAGCCACCGTGATAGAAGATACGGCTACATTCTGCAGGAACATCTCTTCTCATCATTAAAGTTTCTTAAAGGGATGCGACCCACTCACATCAGCGTTGTGCTGCTGGATCTCAGCCAGCAGGTTGGGCAGCCGGTAGTCCCACGGCAGGACGCAGGGGTTACAGTGCTGGTACAGGTAGGCGTTGTCCTGCAGCAGCTCCTGAGACAGGATGTTGTAGGACATCACGGAGAAGTCAAACGCTGTGCTGCCTCCTGGTGGTTGGGCGTTGGTACTGCAGGCAGGCGAGGCCTCCCAGCGTCTCTGGAGAGCTGAGGACAGAGAGGAAGATAGAAGAGTCTGAAAGTCTTGGATGGAACAAGTAGAGCTTTTACCTTCATGGAAATGGTTTACTGGAAAAACGTGCACCTTGAAGTTGCTTGAGAAGATCTTGGATTTGACTTTGTAGAAGGTGCAGGGACCCGGAGTGTAATGGAGAGCAAAATAAAGCAAAAGCTCCTTAAAAGAGTGAACTTACATTTCACAGGTTTAGCGTCGTCCTGTCCAGGGGGGGGGGGGCTGCCTGTTGGCGCCGGCGACCTGCCACGGGTTAGTGCTGCAAGGCTGGGAGAGAAGCCCCGGCCACTGCCCGCCATCACTACCTCTATCCCTTAACTGTCCCTCTGGTGGAGGGGGGTTCCTCTCACGCGACCCTCCCTGCTCTCCTGCACTCCTGTCTTTGAACCAGGCGTTGGGTCTTTGCAGGGAAACGTTATCCTGTTCAGGTTTTGACGTGGAGGTTTGAGTCCTGGAGGTTTGAGTCCTGGAGGTTTGAGTCCTGGAGGTTTGAGTCCTGGAGCTTGCCGGCTGTACGTCTTTATGCCCTCCTGGATGATGTGCGCTTCTCCCTCGGTCTGGGGTTTCATCTCGACTGCCGTTGTCTTTTCGCTGTCTGTCTTTACTCCAAGCTTCAGTCCTTTCTCCGTCTCTATCTCTGCTGTTTCCTTCTCCATTCTTCCCGCGGTCTTGACTTCCATCTTTGAGGCGGTGGTTTGGTCGAGGGCGGCTGTCTCTGCTGGAATCCAGGTGATGGTTGGAGCCTCTATCTCTGGCCTTGCCTCCCTTCCACCCTCCTCCTCCTCCTCCTCCTCCGTGTTCCCTTTCTTCATCGCTCCTCCGCTCCTCTGCGCTCTTCTTCCGTTTGTGAGGAGGCTCTCTGTCGGACCGCTCCATCATGAGGCCGGAAGACGTGGAGAACGAACAACCACGGCCAAAGTTACCCGGGTTTAAGCTCTGAGGGTGTAACGTCCTACAAGAGAAGAACTGACGGGCTGCTAGGTAGGAGTGGGGGAGACGAGGAGGTCGGGGGGGAAATCCCCGCACCGACCACCATGGAGGTGGAGCGGGGATGAAATGTGGGAGGCTGGCGGAGGAGGCGCCGCTGCCGCTGAAGCCAGCCCTGCAGAGAGCGGAGCGGCTGCGGGGCAGGAAGGAGGAGCCGAAGGAGCTCAGCTGGTGAAGGAACATGGGGCTGGAGCGAGACGGGAGACATTAGTCAACACGTAGAGCTGAAACGATTCGTTCATCTATTGTTTATCTAGAAATAACGTTTCTTCTGGTGTGACAGTAAACTGACCATCTTTAGCTTTTTAACTACGTTTTCAGTGTCGGGCTGAAGCCAACGATTATATTATTATTATTATATTATATTATATTATCATCGACTAATCTGTCAAATGTTTTCTCCATAAATTTATTATTTATTTGATGTATAAAAAGTCAGAATATTGTGAAAAATGTCCAAGAAGATTCTCCAGAAACAGTCCGTTCATTATAGAAAAGGAAATAATATTTAATATTCAATTGACTTTTAAATTAGTCGCTTATTCTTTTCAGATCTTTGGACAAAACCAGCAATTTGAAAACATTGTGTTGTTTTTAGGAAACAGGAATCAGCAGACAAATCAGTACTTTAAATAATCAGGCAGGTAAATAGTTTCAAGAAAAGAAGATTGGAGAAAGAAAA
>NC_041378.1:1681586-1694086 GCF_900634415.1 Cottoperca gobio
AAAAATAAACCACCACCTGGATTTAACTAAGCAAATCGGTAAGAGCTTCCATTGGATAATTACTGCAGTGATTAATATGTTTCTGCTGGCAACAAGTTATTTAACCCAAGCTGATGCAGTGAGTAGCTTCTCATTTCTTAAACAACCATGTGGGAACACAGATTCTGTTTCAGAAGGGTCAAACTATTGGTGAAAAGGAGATTGCTGAAACTACTAAAATGGGGTTAAGAACTGTCGAGCGCATTATTAAAGGAAGGATCGTGGTGAACCATCATCTTCGAGGAAGAAATGTGGTCGGAAAAAACTGTTGAATGATGGTGATGGGAGCTCACTTAAACGTTTGGTGGAATCATATCGTAAGAAATCAACAGTAGATCTCACGGCTATGTTTAATAGTGAAAGTAAGAATATTTCCACACGCATGTGAAGGGAGCTCAAGGGATCAGGACTAAACAGCTGTGTAGCCATAAGAAGACCACTGATCAGTGAGGCTAGTGGTAAAGATCGGACTCTGGAGCAAGAAGAAGGTCATGTGATCTTATGAATCCAGATTGACCCTGTTCCAGAGTGACGGACGCATCAGGGGGAGAAGAGAGGCGGATGAAGTGATGCACCATCACGCCTCTCTCTCATCATCAATACAAGATCTTGGTGGAAATTTAATGCAACTCTGGACGGAAATAAATGTTGTGACATTGCAGAAGTTTATGGAAGCGATGCCATGGCGAATGCACGCCGTACTCAAAGCTAAAGGCGTCCAATGAAATATTAGAGCGCAACTTTTGTTTTGGACGGGCAGTGTATTAAATGTTGCTAATAATGTGGAAAATGCTCAAAATGTGAGACGAAGAAATGTATATATTCACACCCATCACTAAACTAATACTTGTATGTTAATTGTTACAGTTATGTGTCTGATTTCTGCCTTTTGAAGGATCATTTACTTTGTCAGGTTTCCATCCAAATGTTTTGCACATTTTAACCAAATCTCAAGAAAATCGGCAAAAGAAAATGCGAATAAAAGCTTGTTTCCATCCACGACCATTATACCGTTGCAACAAGACGACATAATTAAAACCTCAGAGTAAAAGCCTTGACATTGACCTTTGACCTTTGTGTTTGTTAGATAGATAGATAGATAGATAGATAGATAGATACTTTATTCATCCCGAGGGAAATGTAGGTTGCTTGCATTAATAAGAGAAAGGTTGCATCAGATCTATGTGGAGCGATGAGATGTTTTACGTGTTTTTAGCGATGTGTGTGTCGGCTTGTGTAGGTGTGTGTTTGCTGATTAGGCAGCAAAGGAGTTGCCATCCCCCATCTGTGAGCGTACATGTGTGTGAGTTTGTGTGTGTGTGTGTGTGTGTGTGTGTGTGAGTGTGAGTGTCTGGATCAATAAAAATCCATCTTATAACCATCTTTCTTTATGTTATGAGAGACAGCTTCATCTATAATTAAAATGCCCTTCGTAAGCCCAACTATCACCATTGATTTCAACATCCCTTTGTGTGCGTGTGTGAGAGAGGCATGGACTGGGCTATTATCAGCATTGATTGGCGGATCGCTGTTACCAAGAGAAGAAGATTGGGATAAGACAGGCTAATGGAAAGAGAGAGGGACTTTGAAGCTCTCAGGAGAGATTGGCTTCAGAATAAGTGAAGGATGACAGCGGCTGGAGAACACAGATGTGTATTGTTCTGATGCATTATCAGGCTATTTGGTTTCAGCTCATCTGTAACTGCAGTCACGCTAAAAGGAAAAGGCTCGTCTCAGATGGTCTGTTCTGCTTCATCTGCGATGCTCGGTGCATTACCGGACAGTTACTGATTCATCCACACGATCTGCGTCCTCCACTTTCACCGCTATTAGTGATTCTTTGGTTTTAAGCTTTCAAAACTGCATCTCAGCGACGCAAAAATAATAATCCTTGAACTTTCGAACTGAAGATAGTCTGGCCTATAAGAGGTTCTAACGAGGAACCCCACCTCCAATATAATGGAGGAGATATCCAATCTTTAAATACACGTGTGAGACCAGGCATACCAACGCACACTGCTTTGCTTTTAGTTAGTTAGTTTAAACACGTAGGCGCTAAACCTCATTTATTAAAGTCATTAATAATTACATTTTTGTAAACTACGGCTTATTAATCACTAAGCTAGGTCAAGTGAACCTTCCTCATGATTGGACCTTGGATCCAAAGAGCACCCGGTTTTTTATACCTGCATTTGTAAAGTAGCATTCCTCCGCAAATCTGCGGGCATAGACATTTAAATACTCTGTCCAAAGATGCAAAGTGAGAGAAGCTATTTCTGGCATCCAGGGTTTTGGAGGTACAATTCCCATTCACTGTTTGCACAGGCAATGTGACAGTTGAAGCAATGAAATGTTTTTCTTTGTTTGGTTTTGTTGCTTTGGCGTATTGTCAGCATTATGCCAGACTTTGTCAGGGACACAAGGGATAGAAAGGGATGGACTTCATTGTTATTCCTGGCGTTTTTACAGTCCAATGGACGGTGAATATTAAGGAATACTTAACAAATACAATGAAATAGTAAAAAAATAAGGCAATTTATTCTTTCGTGAAGAGTCAGTATAAAAAATGAGCAACAGTGTCAAAAAAAATCTGTTATAAAAGACAGGAGATAAATATGACTTTTGACAAAGAGTATTATGATACGAAACATTCCATAACAATGTGTTGTGTGCACCGCTTACACTTTGTAGAAACATTATTATACTATAAGCATTTAAATCACATCTTCAATGTTTTGTTCCCAACTGTTCTGATTGATTCATTTTCCGTAGTGACAGCAGCTGAGGCTCATGGGTATTGTAGTATATTGACCTCTGTTTATATGTTGAGGAATCATCAAAAGCTGTGGGTGTTAAAGACCACCATTAGAGATCTGGTCAATGCCAGACACAAATACCTCAAAAGTGTTCTTGTTTCAAGATCACGGCAGAAAGAACTCATCATGAAGGACTCCTTATTAAACCAGGAAGTCTCAGGTGTTTCTCTCTGTCATTAAGAGACACCCTGAAGGTGCCTCGGAGCCATTTTTGTGTCTTAGAGTGTAGCTGGAGGAAAGTATTTCCATACCTCCCCGGAGATCAGCGGAGGCCGCCACGTAGGCAAAAGTATCCATGTTGATGATGTCGATGACTGGGCTGACCACACAGGTTGGGTCCTGGACACAAAAACAACACATATTTATGAGTTAGGGTTATAAAGTTTATACAAATAGTGTCAGGAAAAACCTGAAGGAAAAATAAGAGTCGATAAATCCTGAAAATGCAAAATACTGCAGAGAAAACGACAGAGAAGGTGAATGAGTTCTCGTGTGCAGACCATCAAATTTCATTGCAATTAATTCATTGTTTCATCCAATGAGTATGTGTGTGTGTGTGTGTGTGTGTGTGTGTGTGTGTGAAACAGCCTGTATATATTTCAAGGTCCTTTCAATATTGCAACACATTAAAAGGAATTTCAGTCATTCAGCACCAATCATGCACACAGCACATTTAGCAAGGTGAGAGTGACCTCTACCTCAGTTCACTTCAATTCAGCTCCCTTTTATTCACTTTACTGCCATTGATATCAGAATGCAGAGACATATGAAAATAAGAAATGCAGAAATCTCTTCTAAATAAAAGGAGAACAAATAAATAACTCTGAATACAGAGTCGCTTAATGTTTGCACACAAGGACATTGGCAAATTGGCTTTTTATTTGTATTAGTGTTCGGGATACGAAGGGTAAGGAGCGATCAGAGCGGAGATCTCAAGGACCCTGAAGTTCTGAAACTTCAGGGTATGAACTTTCAGCTGGATTTTGTTGGAATAAAGTAAATCATCTCAGCAGCCAGGAAACTATTGAATACGTTAGTGACGCGGAGTATTACATTGTTACATTACATGTCATCCAGCAGACGCTCTTATCCAGAGCGACTTATAGGGAACTAACTACAGGGACAGTCTCCCTGGAGCAATTTGGGGTTAAGTACGTTGCTCAGGGGCTCAATGGTGCAGCTCTGGTGCTGAACTCACAACCTTCTGGTGTTCAGTTTGGAAGGTGTACCACTAGACCACCAGGCCATTGTGCAACATTACGTCCGTGTGAAACGGTATCTGAATGGTGCGATTAACTTCACATTGTTTTCCACATGCTCCACTTTGCAGACGATGCACTTTTCTCCGCAGCAAACTGTTAGCTTCTGACTCCTTAACAGAACAAGTGTGAATCATTACTATAGCACTTTATCCCTTTGAATGATTTCTAACTGAGCCTAAAGCCACAAATTACAGTTTTTAGATTTCTGTTAAACAATCGAGAAATTAGGTGTTGATTAGTCGACTTTACATGTTCGAGTAGGTGACGTTTTAAACTCTGCGAACTGTACGATAGCTGTTTCCCCCTGCCTCCAGTTTCTATGCTACGCTAGGCTCAACATGTCCTGACTTAATGCATAGATATGATATATGATATATCAATCTCAGAAAAAAAGCTAATGAATAAATCCCCCCATATGTTGAACTTAACCTTTAACTACGGCCAGTATAGATTCTATTACTTAGTATCTGAATAAATAACTATTTATAACTAATAACTTAAAAGTTTAAAACATGTCGACAGTGTAAAGGATAAAGTGTGTATGAAGTGACATATTTTTCACATTTAATGCTGAATATTTGTGGATTTTGGATTTAAGTATTTTCTTGTTTCCTAAAACTCAAGTTCACAGATCGATCATGACTTACGCAGAGAATGTATGCAAGTGACAAAATATAAAATATTGTACACCTAACACGTCCCAGATATCACCAATAACAAGCCGATATACAACTTTTATGGATTTAGCCTGGTTATCGCCTACTTAACCATCAAAGAGTCCTAAACTATTGTAAACGTAAGAAGGGTCAAAATCTCTGCATTTGATTTCCCTCATATTTCTACCTTTATGGCCCCATTTGTTCTTTACAAGGATAGAAGTACACACGCACACGTACACATAAAAGCATGTCAGACTCGAGGTCCCTGTTAAATCATGGAGTGTCCCTCTATTAGTTTGGTCAAATGGCTAGATGCGTCCTCAGCCAGTGATATTACAGAGCAGGTGGAGCGGTTCTGGCCCATTAGCTGCAGGGTCAGTGCAAGGGGACGCCGGCTGCATCCCTCTCGCCACATTACAAAGCACTGAGTCTGCTTTAATAGCTGCTACGGTAATGACACTGTGCAGCACTCAGGGTGAAGCATTCACGACATTACTGTTGTAATTGGATGAGTGTTATTTTCAAATCGCTCGGGAGCAGTTTCTTAATTTTGGCCATTTCTTCTCTTTTTCCACCTGATTTGAAATGAGGACATTTGATGACTGAGCTGAGAACTGACCCTCCAAACATCCTGCATCATCTTCATCATCATCATCATCATCATCCTTCATGTCCTGCATTCCAGCTGGATCACATGGATCTTTATTGATCATTATGCAGTATGACCGGAATATTACACAATACAAATGTAGGATTTACAGACTTTTAACTTCCATTTCCAAACAACATACAATTTTAGATTTTTGTTCTAGTGTTGCATCTTTTATGTGATACTTTTTGTTGATTTTATTTAGATATTTGCAATTTTTATATTGAAAGAGCAGTTGAGCAAAAGAGATTTATATCAGTGTTTTTTGTTTTTAGTCTGTAAGTCATTGCTGTTGGACAGGAAAGAGGCTTTCAATGTTCTGCTCTGAAGACTGCAGCTAATATCAAAAAGCAAACCCATTATTCTAATTATTCCATTGTAGAGTTTTATCTTTGGGTTTGTTATTTAATCTTGAAAAGGCGGTGGCAGTGTTCCCTGTAGTTTTGGCTCACAGACGCTCCCTAGGTACACTTCTCTCTGAGCTGCTGAAATTACTTCTGTTTCATTTATTCTATAAAAGAAGTTTGAGTTTCTGCAGGTGGCTCTCTTCTCTTTGTTAAATAAACCAAAGCTAATTATTCCAATCAGTGTTAAGCCATGAAACGTATCGCTTACTTCCTCACTTACTTACTGTAGACTAGGGGTGCCCACGCTTTTATGGCTTGTGAGCTACTTTGAAATGAGCAGGTCCAAGTGATCTACCTGTATTAAAAATGCCGCGACGGGGGGGGGGTGGGGGGGGGGGGGGGGGGGGGGGGACTTCAATTTCAGGGGGCGCAGGGTTCCGTTGGGGGAATATATATAATATATATATTTTTAACGGTGCGCGATCTACCCGCACTACACTCGCGATCGACCTTTTGGGCACCCCTGCTGTAGACAATGTTTATGGGGATACACCTGAAACCACTAACACTTATCAATCAGGTAATGTGTTTGTTTTCAGTGCTCACCGATCGAGACGTTTTACACGTGACATACAACATTTGTTTTGACAAATGATACACTTAAACATCGCCATAAACCTCAAACCTCAATCTCAAAAACTGGTGGTCCGTGAGTGTTTAAAATGACTAGTATAGACTAGAGTGTAGCATAGATGTAGCTATGTAGGTCAATTTGAGCCGCAGTCACCTGACAAGATGGATCGATGGCTGTAGACCGGGTCAGTTAAAAGAACATTAAATCAAATTAAATCAAAGATCTGCCGCGACAGTGAAGGTGCATCGTACTGATGCAGGTGTTTCAGCAGCAGCAACAAGTGGTTTTGTGTTTGTTACTGAGTCCCAGGAGAGCGGTTCGCCGTCCAACCTCCACCCGGCTGAAAGCTGTGACACTCGGCTTGAACGTGGAAAGTCTAAATATCACAGCGACTGGAGATGAAGTGGATCTCAATGCACACTGTGTTTTGTGCTACGAGTCGTTGGCGAACGAGGCTATGAAACCCGCCAAGCTCAAGCGACATGTTGAGAGTAAACTCAAGGATTACTTTGGGAAACCTTCAGGATCTTTTGAGAGGAAACGTGATGAACTTAAGAAACACATGACGAAGGCGTCCTCACAGTTTGCGTATCTCTCAGTAGAACGATGTTGCTGTGGGTGAGTTCTCTGTACGGACATAAACTCAGTAATAAATGTAGTCACGTTTCATATGACGTGTAGAATGCTTGTTGTGTTTGTATTGTTGATTTAATGTGTGAACGAGCGATATAGAGAAGGTCACATAAAGCTCATTATTAGGCTGTCCGTTGTGATATACTGTTGGAGTGGTGAGCAGGACTATTGTTTTTGGATGTTTGGGGAGTCAGGTAGTTCTTATTGGTTAAGTGGTTCTTGGTCTGAAAAAGAGAAATACTGATCTAAAAAGTAACAAAATGTACAAAATGTCATTAATACTGCAAAGAATCAATCAGCAGATCAAAAGCAACTTTGATATGTATCTATATGAGAACATTTGCTGACTGAATCATCCTGTGACCATGAAGTGAACATAGTCATTTGGGATCATCGATTTAATTAGATGTGTGTCAGCATTCGACAACATTATGTTTGAGTCTTCGACACAGAAGTGCTGCCAAAGCTTCACGGGAACTTAAAAGTGTTTTATTTACTTAAATAGCTACGTGCCGTCCTGGTACTACATGGCAGCAGACACACCTGTGTGCATGAATACGGACGTAATAACAAAAATAAACACAACAAGAGATAAAAGCAAGCGGAAGATCAGTTCAGCTGGAAGTTGGGCCGGACTTCAGCTCTCTATATCAAAGAGACAGACAATTATTTTGAGGGGAATATAACTTTATGTCGGTGTGAAGAGTGTGTGTGTGTGTGTGTGTGTGTGTGTGTGTCTAGCTGGATCAATACCTCATACATTTAAATCTAAATATATGACTATAAAGCGACTGGGCAGACAGTGACGGATGACCCTCTTGCAAACACACACACGCACACACACACACACACACACACACACACACACACACACACACACACACACACACCGTGACTATGAATATGGATGATGTTGGTATAGCAGCAGGCTCTGTGGTTTACTTATTGATCGCTGCAGATGGAGATCAAAGGTCTTTAATATCAGCAAATACAACTGTTGACTTGATGCATCGCACACGGAGCACACAAGTGAGAAAATGAAGAGATGGGAGGGAAAGAAATAGGACTGAAGGTGGGCGGTAGGAGGAGGTGTAAAGAGACGGCAGGAGAGAAGCGAAAAGGGAAGGAGGAGGTGTAATGAGCAGAGAAAACAGGGGAGGAAGATGAGAGGAGACAGGGGGAGGTTAGAATGAAAGACAATCAAATGAGAAGAGACAAGAGGAGAAGAGGGAGAACAGGACCAGAGAGGAGGATAAGAAAAGAGGAAAAGGGAGAGGAGAGCAGACTGAGAGAGGAGAAGAGGTACAAGGACACGGGTCAAATCAGGTGATGAAACAGGAGGGCGGTGTAAAGAGAAAACAGGAGTGTAAGAGAAGAGAGAGAAGGAGACGTGTGAAGAGACGGTGAACAGAGAAGAGGAGAAGAGGTGTAAGGAGAGGGCAGGAAATTAAAGAGAAAGAAGTGAAAGGAAAGAAAAAAGGAGACAGATAAATAAAAGGATGGAGGAGAGAAATGAAGAGAGGTGAGAGGATTAGACGAGGGGAGATAAAGAGAGGTGGCACGGAGGGAAAGAAGAAGAAAAGGAGGAGATAGAGGACAAACAGACGGGAAGAGAAGAGAGGGGAGGTAAGGACAGACAAGGAGGATGAGCGGACAAGTGGTAAACAATGACAGAGGAAGAAGAAGAGGAGGTGAGGGTAGAGAAGAGGAGGGGAGGAGAGGAGGGGGGAGAAGAGGGGAGGAAGAGAGGAGGGGGAGAAGAGGGGAGGAAGAGAGGAGGGGAGGAGAGGAGGGGGGAGAAGAGGGGAGGAAGAGAGGAGGGGGAGAAGAGGGGAGAGAAGAGAGGAGGGGGAGAAGAGGGGAGAGAAGAGAGGAGGGGGGAGAAGAGGGGAGGAAGAGAGGAGGGGGGAGAAGAGGGGAGGAAGAGAGAGTGCAGCACTTATTTCTTAATGAGAGACAATCAGACTGACAGCTATTTTCTCCCGTGGCGCTATTTCACCTCGACCATTGGAGTCATCACACACACACACACACACACACACACACACACACACACACACACACACACACACACTCCTCTTCAAGGTTAGACGTGGAAAGTGAGCTAAATTGGGATTTAGCGGTGAAGCTACACAGTTCACCGGAGGTGACGCTCTACCTGTTTGATCGTCTGCAGCAGGGGGGGCAGCCAGTCCTTGTTGACCTCGCAGTGACTGTCCAGGAAGGTGAGGACCCCGGCCCTCGCAGTATCGGCCCCCCGCACTCTGGACCTGATCAGACCTGACGCACAAACAGAAATACAAGTATGTTGTTTTAAAGTGCTTGAGCATAAAGTTTTTAGCGTTTAAATAATAGTTTGGACATCATATATATATATATATATATATATATATACACATTATATATTATTATAATACTGGATCTATAAGTACGCATAGAGAATGTTTGGATTATGTCTGCTGTGATTTGGCAGCACATGATTGTTTATCGTCCAAGTTTATCAAAACAGCAACAGACGCAGTTCTGTCTACGGTGACACGACGGTGAAGAGTTATCAGATAAGTAAAGAAATCTCTTAAACTTTATGATCTTCTGCAAGTAAAACAACCAAAGGTGAAAACTGAGGAAGAAAATCAAAAGATCTAATCATAATTAAAACACTACATCGACTGATTATAATAATAACATGTTTTGTTTAAGTGTATTGGTGGAATTTTATTTTTATTTTTTGTATAACTATTATA
Source organism: Cottoperca gobio (assembly GCF_900634415.1). Lineage (NCBI taxonomy): Eukaryota > Metazoa > Chordata > Actinopteri > Perciformes > Bovichtidae > Cottoperca > Cottoperca gobio. The sequence goes on from NC_041378.1 coordinate 1,691,370, forward strand.
TTCTTTATATATTCTAGGTGTTTAAATCTAAATCGGTAAAGTAACTATAGCAGATAAATGTAGCGCAGGAAAAAAAGAAACTTCCTCCGAAGTGTAGAAAGTAGCATTAAATTTAAAAACTCAAGTAAAGTACAACAGTTGGGTAAAAGTACTTAGTTACTTTCCAGCACTGCATGCAGCAAATAATCTTCATTCTTGTTAACCTTCCCAGTGACTCTTCACTGCACACACACACACACACACACACACACACACACACACACACACACACACACACACACACACACTTTAACATCTATCCATACAGTACACACACGTGATGCAGCTGATAGGACGTCCAGCTCAGAGCCGTCAGAGCTGCTAAATTGAAATGCTCCACTTTGCCTGCTGAAATTGATTCTTTTCAGGGCGGCAGATCGGATAAGACAGTATATATATTCAACTTTCATGCTCTCGAGCTGTGACGATTAGTCACACACGCGCGCGCACACACACACACACACACACACACACACACACACACACACACACACACACACACACACACACACACACACACACACACACACACACACACACACACACACACACACTGTCCTCCATCCTCCTCCCTTACACACAGACACACAGAAGACTTTTAGACAAAGGGCGAGGAACCCTTAACATCGGCATTGTTAGTGCCTTGCTCTACCTATTGACATCCCCTATCTCTCTCTGTCTCTATTTCACACACACACACACACACACACACACACACACACACACACACACACACACACACACACTCTCAGTCAGTCAGCAGAAGGGGAAATCGATGCTAGGCTCTTAGAGGCCCTGTCAGACATGGACACAACCTTTTAACAGGCCCATCACACTCTGCATGTATGTGTGTGTGTGTGTGTGTGTGTGTGTGTGTGTGTGTGTGTGTGTGTGTGTGTGTGTGTGTGTTAGAGAGAGGAAGGGAGTAAAGGTGAGAGTCGGGTAGAGAGAATGTGTTTGTCGGCTGATTGTGGTTGTGTTGTGGAAAGACAGAGAGAGACAGAGTGTGTGTGTGTGTGTGTGTGCGTGTGTGTGTGTGTGGGTGTGTGTGTGTTTAAATGAGCCTGTTAGGGAGGTCTCCCTGATGAGGGCCAGTGTTCTCCTCCATTTGGACTAAATGGTCTAATCAATACTCCCTGACATGGAGACGTACATTATGTGTGTGCGTGTATTTGATAAAGAGTATACTCATGTGCACAAGGCCGTGCGTGCAATACTGTGTGTGTGTGTGTGTGTGTGTGTGTGTGTTACCATGACTGTGCATTGGGTCCATTGTGACTGTGTGTGTCGGTGACATTGTACGAAGGGCCGTGAAGTTTCACACTGCGCTGTTAGGCCGAGACTCAGCCAATTAAAAATCCCATTTCATCCTCAATAAGGCTTTATTTTCTGGATGGATGGACTCACGTACACACACAAACTGGACACACACAAACTGGACACACACACACACACACACACACACACACACACACACACACACACACACACACACACACAGGACAGGCTGACTTTCTACAAGGGAGAAGTTAATGTACCCTGATGACTATTAACTGTCTCTACCCATCACAGCTGTGTGTGTGTGTGTGTGTGTGTGTGTGTGTGTGTGTGTGTGTGTGTGTGTGTGTGTGTGTGTGCTACTGTACTATTCTTTGTTTGTGTGGACAAATTAAAGATTTAGACCTACTCTGCATGTATGGAAAGCTTTTGATATTATTCAGAAATCCATCAAGTTCTCTGTTTCATCACAGGTGTTCCTTTAAGTCCTGCTTCCTGTAATCCACCATCAGCTCCTTAGGTTTGCTGACGTAGAGATGGAGGTGGTTGTCCTCACACCAAGACGTCAGGGCTCTCACCTGCTCTCTGTCCACCGTCAGGCCGACGACGGTCGTGTCGTCAGGAAACATGATGACGGTGTTGGAGCTGTGTGTGGCCGCGCAGACGTGCGTGAACAGGGAGTAGAGAAGAGGGCTGAGCACGCAGCCCTGAGGGTGGAGGGTGGAGGATGTGATATTTCCCACCTGCCTGGGGTGCAGGATCCAGTCACAGAGGTCCATGAGCTGAATGTGTTCCTCTGGTCCTGGTGGGAGAGGGTGGGGTGGAGGGTGAGGGCGTCGTCGGTGGACCCGTTTGCTCTGTAATCGATGAGTCCAGTGAGTCAGGAGGTGATGCAGGTTCTGACTCACTGGACATGTTGGACGACAGACTGGTCCGTGAACACATCTGCTGACCTGCACACACCTCCTCTGTGTTCCTCTGTTGCTGCTCGCTCATCACTAGCTGTTTGGTTGTTTGGGAACTTGTTTGCCTTTTTTAAAAATCCAATAATTATTAATTTCTTACACAGCGTTATTTTCTTTCTTGTATTTTATAGCCGTCTTATTTCATTTTAGCCTGTTTTTATTTCTATTATACTGTTTTGTTCTGTTCGTGGCAAATAAAAATGGATTATAAAAACACTCCAGCTTCAGATTTGCTTGAATAAAGCAAAGTGGGAATTAAGTTTGGTTAGCCTGAAACTACCTTTAGATGAGGTTTAGGCTAATGTTAGGGAAGATATCTCGTCTATGATGGTCCTTACAAAATATAGTAGGTAAGTACTCGTGTGTGTGTGTGTGTGTGTGTGTGTGTGTGTGTGTCATAGAAGACATATCGTATCAGCCTGGTGAGTTTTTATG
>NC_041378.1:1699086-1709585 GCF_900634415.1 Cottoperca gobio
GTGGTGATATCATCATGTTGGGTTGATAATGTTTTCCTGAGATCCAATATATTCCCAATATATACTCTTACATCCGCTGCTACTGCTCCCTGTACGATTGTGATATGAAAAGAACAAATCTAAAAAAAATATTAATGAAAATAAACCTTCAGACTGTGTCAAAGTTTCTTGGCTCTGAATGACCTCCATCAGAGCCCTTTGACCCTGAAGTGACGCCTGACCGCCCTCCTCTCCAGTCAACTTGTGGGAAACTGTGAGCGAGAAAATACTTGTTTCACCCAGATACAACAATAAATAAATGAATTGTATCCGTCTAAATATATTTTGCATAAAATTAAGTGTTAAAAATCAGTTTAAGGCAGGCGGCAAACTCCACGTCTGAAAAGTGAAGCCAATGCAGAAGAGCCTTAAACCTGCATTCTCTCTAATGGCCAGCAGGGGGCGACTCCTCTGGTCCGTTTGTATAGAAGTCTATGAGAAAATGATCTGACTTCTCATTTGATTTATTTCCTCCGTAAACATTTTTCTGATAGGTTTATGGTCTCAACCTGTAGTTTCAAGTCTTCTTCAATACAACATGTTTAGTTTGTAAATTATGATCACATTTAGAGTAAAATAGACGATAAAATAGGGTATGCTTTAGGGCGGGGCTAGTTTGGGATTGACAGGTCGCTACGACGGTGTTGTCTTTTTTTTTGTGTTTTTATCTTAGAAATGTAACTATTTCCCAGTGTGTTACAATTAAACATATAAATTAATTGTAAAATTTTGGTCGCCTAAAAAAAAATATTTATTTGAAAACCAAGATGGCGTCGGCCAAAACGCAAAACTTAAGGCTTCAAAACTGTAGTCCACAAACCAATGGGTGACGTCACAGTGACTTCACTTGTTCTCGTCTATGGTCTAAATTCAGTTCGAGTTAACACATTTGGAACATGGTGGGTGGTAAACAGGCACTGAAACTCATCTATCAACTGTGGGGCTACAAAAACAGGTTGGGAACATGTTGTTGCTCATCTTCTATTTTTGGTTGTTTACTTGCATGAATTAGTCTCCACTGCTGATTGCCCCTCTCCGCTGCTCCTGCGCATCTGTCTTGATCGTATCTTCATAGTCTAAATCCGGCAATATTTAGCCTTCATCACTTTGATTTTTCACTTCTCTACATGTGTGTGCCGCACCATCGGTCCTGATTGGCTCAACTCCGCAGGTGCCTTCGATAATGGGATGGAGAGATTGTGGAGAATCGTCAGCAGGTAGCGCCGAGCCTTTGTGTGCATGTTCTGCAAAGTTGGGTTTTCCTTACTCCAGTAATTGGTGTTGATGTTTTCTCTTCTCTGCTGAGATGGAAGTTTCTGTTTCTAGTCAATGTGTGTGAAAATAAATCCTAGTGTGGCGCTTTACCTATAGGGCTGTCAAAATAAATATATTTATTAATTCATCAACCTTGAATATAATTCTTAAATTCCTCAACATTTGTATGCTTTTTTCAATTATAATTGTTATTATTAATTAATTATTAAGTCACTTTAATTTCCAACTATAGATGCCAATAACAAAGTAGAGAAACAAACATTTTGATTTTAATAGTTTGGCATTTTGTCTTTTCTAGCGTTTTTTCTTGAATTCTACAGTTTTATATAGGATTTAAATTGCAATAACATTTGTATCATCTATCATTTAAAAAGAGTATTATTTTAATGATATAACTATAGTTTTAAAATAACACTTTAATACTTAATGAGTGATATCCAATGCATCTTTTTTGGTGTTATTATAAAACCTCTACTGACGCTACTCATTTGGCGTTCCCTTCCTGCAGAAGTTCCTCCACGTCAGAACTATTGAAGTGTTTTTTTACGCTTGGAGTCCATATCTGTGTGCAGCCAGCCCTGCAGTCTCATACCCTTTCTGGGAGATTGGCAGCGTGTTTACCTGCTAACTAGGATCGACTGGCTCATGCTTCCAATTTACGACGACAATAGAATTCATCAGTAAGAACACAGGCACGAACAATTCTGCGGTTTAAGAACACGCCATGAATCTTCTTTCTCAAGAACAAAGAAGGGAACATGTTGGTGATTGAGGCCCATTGTTTGGTCTTTTAATGTGATTTGTTGACTATAAGAAAAACAAAGAATATCTCAGTAATCTAAACGCCAGTAACTCTTTTCTTTGGTCCATTTCACCTGGACTTCGTGTCCAGAGGGAAACAGCTGCAAGGAGATACTGTTCACACGCAGCTCAGCTGTCTCCTCTTTGACCCAGAATGGAGGTCCCTTTTCATCTTCATTGTAATCCTGAAGCTGTGGACCCAGCTGCCGTGGACACATTCCTCACTATGACCTGTTATGTAGGTCTCATCTCTGTTATCTCTGACCTGGAAGAGACCTGGAATGTGTGTGTGTGTGTGTGTGTGTGTGTGTGTGTGTGTGTGTGTGTGTGTGTGTGTGTGTGTGTCCAGCTGCAGCTCACCGTCGTCACTGAAGTCGTCCACCAGGATTATGTCATGGATGAGATGAACTGGAGTCCTGTTCAACACACTGGAAAGGCAAAATAAAATATCAGTGTCACATATGCACAAACACAAGTACGCAGTCGAAGAAAAGACAAATGCCAACCTGAACACACACACACACACACACACACACACACACACACACACTCAGGTGCTTATGAATTCATCATGTACGCACTGCACGCCATATGAAATAACATATTGAAAATGTCAGCCCAAATTCCTGTTATGAAAATGTATGACGTGTCGCCCCTAAGAAACTATTTCATTAAAGTGGAAGATTGAAAAATAAAAAATTCATAACTTTCACTGAAAAGAAATACGAAAATGTGTTTTGTTCTGGGTGTTCTGCTCCATATTATTTCATTATTTCTGCTATTCAATACCCTCTGTTCTCATCATCCCTACAGGATAAGGCTCAGGAGGGAGGAAGGAAGGAAGGAGGAGGGGAAAGGTAGGTAGGAGGGAGCAGACAATGGATAGCATGGGAGAAATGACTGAGAGAGATGGAAGAAGATAGAGAGAAGGAATGACTGGAATGGAGTTTTGCAAAGAGAGACAAATGATGAGAGGGAAAATAGGAAGAAAGGGAGGAGGAAGGGTGTGATGGAGTAAAGATGGAAAACAATATGAAGAAAGAGGAAAGACCGAAGGAAAGGAAGAAGAGAAAAAAAGAAACTAGGAAACTACAGAGGGGGGTAAGAGAGGTGGAGAGAGGATGAGGAAAGGGAGGCAGAATAAAGGGAATAAGGAAAAGAAGGGAGTAAAGGAGGGAAGGAAGCATGAATGGAGGCCGACTGTTGGTTGATTGAGACGGAACAAAGGAAGGAAGTGTGTAACGAGAAAGATGGAGGGAATTCACTAGAGGTGAAAGTGAAGAAGGGAGAGAGGGATGGAGGGATGGAAGGAGTTCAAGCTGATAATGTAGGAGGAGGGGGTGTGGAGAGCAACTATGAGTCTCTGAGGCACCGGACCCCATCAGGAGGAGTGATGGATGCATGGAGGGGAGGTGCAGCAAGATGAAAGAGGGAGGAATAATAAAGGAGAGAGGGAGAGAGAGAAAGAGATGGCAGGCTAGTAAGGGAGACAAATAACCCTGGTTGTAACTCTCTCTCCGTCTGTGTAGTCGAGGGCCGATCAGGAGAGGTGGATTGATGGATGAGATGGAGAGGTGTAGTAGGGCAAGCAAATAAGGTAGAAGGGTGGAACCAAGATGTAGGGAGGGATACAGATTGAGAGATGAGGTGATCAATTACAAAGATAACAGTGTATTTTTCTCATTAGTTCACATTAAAGCCACTAATTATCTCTGTTAGGGCTGTGAAGAGGCAAGAATCTGATGATAGGATACGTATCATGATACAGAGGTTATGATTCAATACACCACAACACAGTAAGCCAGCTGATTTCAGGAAAACGGTCATAGTATAAAGAACACACCGCTATACGCATAAAATCTCTTTGGATGCAGCGAGGAAAGGTTAACCTGGAGTGCCAGGTGGTTTGTTTACTGAGAAGCAGTCAATGGAAACTGTTTGGAAAAGGGCACTTTAAAAAAATAAAACTTGGCAGTTGATTGGATGAACAATCAATCAATTAAACTCTTGCCTAGAGAGTCTGGAGAAGAGCAAAGCCTTTCAAAGATGAAATACTCTCCAGTTCAGATGCTATTGCATCATCTCACCTCTTTAGGAACCGCCATTGTTGTTTTGAACAAACAGTCGCCTCTCTGTGTCGTCTCACACACCTAAACCACACCTTAACCTCTTAGGTGGTAACCTCGGTAACACCATTGTTTGTATTGTTGTGAAAACAACACACTTCTCACTTCATGAGTAACTGTAACATGTTGTTAGCCACACTAGCAACGTGGCCCAATCGGTCCACCGCGTTGGTCCAGACCGAACAACTCAATAACGATTGGATGGATTGGCTCGATAAGACATTCATGAACCCCACTGACTTTGATTATCACAATACAGTAAGCCAGCTGGTTTCAGGAAAACTGTCATATTATAAAGAACACACTGCTATATGCATAAAATCTGAGTTAAAAAAAAGTTTACTTTTAAGCCTTTGGGCTCCTCGCTGTGTCAATTTACGTTGTTGCGTTGGAGTCAAATGGCTGAATACAGATTACAACACGGTCTACTCCACTGTCTGCCAAGAATCTTGTAAATTAATAATTGAGAATCATAAACATAACATTGTTATACACAAGTGAAGGGACGTCACGATACCAGACATTTAGTAGTCGATACCAATACCAGTGAAATTCCACAATCCTCGATTCTTTATACCACAGTAAAAACAAAACATTAGCTCCCACGTACTTCAACATACACCACTTTAAAAACGATTGCATACTGCTTTTTATTAGGAAGTTAAACAGGTCATAATTCCCGATCTAATATGTTTTTAATATTGCTGTAAAAAACATCTCCTTCAGACAACTGGATTTATTTAAGTTTCTCGCCAAAAACTACATTTACAAGACTATATTTGAACACATCATGATAATGTTTATAATTTAGCTCCACCCAATCATAATTTTTACTTAATGGAGCTTGAACATACCATAATGCAACTCTATGGAACCCTTCAGAGGCGTCCATAGTGACTTCACTGTGTCTCAAACACACGGTCTATCCTCCCGGGAACAACGGGACTCCTTTAATCTCGAGCCTTGACGGTACAGATGGTACACATGGTACAGATAGTACATACGGTACACATGGCACAGATGGTACACATAGTACACATGGTACACATGGCACAGATGGTACACATGGTACATATAGTACACATGGTACATATAGTACACATGGTACATATAGTACACATGGTACATATGGTACATATAGTACACATGGCACAGATGGTACATATAGTACACATGGTACAGATGGTACACATAGTACATATAGTACACATGGTACATATAGTACACATGGTACAGATGGTACACATGGTACATATAGTACACATGGTACATATAGTACATATAGTACACATGGTACATATAGTACACATGGTACATATAGTACATATGGCACAGATGGTACATATAGTACATATGGCACAGATGGTACATATAGTACACATTGCACAGATGGTACAGATGGCACACATGGTAAACATGGTAAACATGGCACAGATGGTACACATGATATACATGGCACAGATGGTACACATGGTACAGATGGTACACATGGTACAGATGGTACATATGGTACACATGACACAGATGATACACATGGTACATATGGTACACATGGTACAGATGGTACACATGATACACATGGTACAGATGGTACAGATGGTACACATGGTACAGATGGTACAGATGGCACAGATGGTACACATGGTACATATGGTACACATGGTACACATGGCACAGATGGTACATATAGTACACATGGCACATATGGTACAGATGGCACAGATGGTACACATGGTACATATGGTACACGGTAACATGCACAGATGGAAGAGAAGAGAAGTTAAGTGGTAGAAGGAGAAGAAGAAGAAGAAGAAGGAGAAGAAGAAGAAGAAGAAGGAGAAGAAGAAGAAGGAGAAGAAGAAGGACTTTCTGTGTGAATGTGCTGAACATCATCTGAGCCTCGTAATGATCTCTGTGTTTAGGAGTCTGTCATTAAATATCTGTCGTGTTGCTCTTTACAGGACGACTGATGGACGACACTGCTGTCAGTTCAACATGCAGCTCTTCTGTGGGATCCTCTGACGGGTTAAACATATGTTCCCCTCAACACCTGATGCTGAAGCGCTTGTGTAGAGGTGCAACACACCTGCACATCTCCTCGTCTCTTTAAAAACACTTTGCAACATAACGTCTGCTGAAACACTCCATGTGACCACAACAACAACATTTATATGAACATGTTCGGATTACATTGAGGTAAAGTTTAGTAAAAGATCATATGTTTAACTGTTGGTGCCAAACAGGTTGCTCGTCAGATGTTTGAACAAACAAATGATTCTCTGGTCGGACGAACTCTGTACTTTTACATTGTGTTGGTTATTTACTGCAGCTAAACCAGTTCTCTTCATCTGACACAACCTAATCACTCATCAATTTAAACTCCTTCCTCATCTTCACACCCATGTGTTTACATTTTGGCCATTTTATGCCACGATGACTTCACGTAGAGGTAAAAGTTCCAGGTGTTTTAAGCAGGTAAACAACATTATTTCGTCCACAGTGCAGGTGAGTGCAGGTGTGTTGTCCTGCAGTCAGGATGTGGTGCTTGGAACAAACGAGGAACATGAGAAAGTTGAAGTTGTCACGACGCTGCTGCAGTATCACAAAAGATAAATATTCCTTCTGATCGGAGATAAACTGGGACGAGAAAGAAAAGATTTGAGTGCCGACTCAAGAAAAATGCAATGAATTTATGTTTTATGTTTAAATAATAATGTACAAAATGAAGCAAAGGAATGAACAGAATACTTGCTGTGCAGTCAGAATCACACATTAGTTCAGTATTTGTTTTGAAACTACGCCACGAAGAAGCTAAATTTAGTGGAGAAGGGGGAGAGATTGTCACACATCCTGCAAATCTTCCAAACACCCACCGTCAAATTAAAAAGAGAGCGCCGTCACCCAGGAGGGCTTGCTGACTCTCTCCTGGGCGCGAACCCGAGAACGCTAAAAACAGCTAAAAGAGAAGAGACACGACGACTACAAAGCCGAGCAACGACTGAGCGGTTGTTATTAGAGAAGTGGTGTCAGACGAACAAAGGCAGAGACTTTCAGATGCCACAGAAGAGAGGATGCCTTTTTATTTTAACAACTCAGCTCCTCTGGCTCCTTGTTAGTGCGGCTGCGATCCCTCAGCGGAGCGGCTCCTGTTTTCCAGACTCTTCTGACTGTTTAAAAAACATGAGGCTGGAACTGCAGGGAGACGCTTCAGCCCCGTGCTGCTTATATATTCATGCTTTACAGTTCCACAACTCTGACTGCCTGTGTGTGTGTGTGTGTGTGTGTGTGTGTGTGTGTGTGTGTGTGTGTGTGTGTGTGTGTGTGCAGCAGCTGTGCTATGCCTAGGTATTTAAACTTGTGGATGCATTTTGCATGAATGTCTGTGTATGCATGTGTGTAGAATGTGTATATAGAAATATATAATTGATGCGGTTGTTTCATTATGGTAGTATCATACAAGGACTTGTATAATAACACATATATATATATAACCTGCACAGGTATTTTCAGGCATTTAATTAAAGATACTAGCACAGTGATGCGGTCTCTCTGCGCTCTCGCCTGTTCTCTTCCACCTCTTGTGGGATCCAGTTAGACGTCTTTCGTTTCTTCTCTTTCATATTGTTGTGTAAGTAAAACCTCTTTGAAGAAACTTCGCACACATGAGTAACCGTCATGAAAGAAATCCCATGAGGACGTTCTTCGATGGGATTCAGGGAAGGCAGACGCATCTGGTTCAAAGACGAGCCACGCTGCTGTATCACAGCAGAACCTGCCATACTAATATATATATATATATATATATATATATATATATATATATATGTGTGTGTGTGGTAGTAGATGTTTTCATACACTTTATGCACATGCTTTTGTACTTGCTGCTGTGATGTGAGGTACCTATCACTACGAGTAGGACTAGAAGAAATATTACTAAAGATACTTTCTTTACTTAATCCAGTAGTATCTGTACTAATACAGCTTTTGTACACTTAATATTACCTCTATCACTACTAACTACTAACACCAGCACAACTAATACTCTGACTATAAAGCTGCGACGATTAATCAACTAACGGTTAGTCGAGCAACGGGAAAATAACCGCCAACGTTTTTAATAATCGATGAATTTAAGTAATGTTTCATGCAAACGTTTCCAACGTGGAGATTTCCTGCTTTACTTTGTTTGTTTGATATTATAATAAAATGAATATCTTAACTCTACCTACCTACTAATACTGCCACTACAATAAGTACTAATAATAACTACTACATGGTAGTGAGACTATCGCTGCTGCAGTGTAAACCTCCATAACCTACAATGTTCCAGTTTTCCCGCTCAGGGATTGTTGAAGTCTCCTGATAAGGACGAGTTCTGTGGAGTTTTTTATATTCATGACAGGAACAAATGTAATTGGAAATGTTCACAGTACATGATCCTGTTTGTATGATGGAGCATGATTGATTGTTTGCTCCTGTTGTGTGTTTGCATTGGAGAGAGAGCAGGAAGGAGAGCGGGAGATAAGTGTCTGAACGAGTGAGCGCACAATACTAATACTAACGGGAGTAATACCACCATGTCCTTGTTCACACACCCACTCTGTCCTTCTCTCTGCATCTCTTTGTCTCTGTCTGTCTCCTCTCATCCGGTCGTGTCAGAGCACAGAGAGACCAGGATCCAAACTCAGACAAGGCTTTGAACAATAAAGCCGATGAAAGATCTGTCGCTGGGAACGATAAGGAGGGAGGATCAGTTCAGATCTCCGTCGCTTTCACACCCTTGTGTCTATTTCTGTCTCTCGATCAGCCGAACGGACTTGGGGTACGACAGTGGGTGGAGGGAGAGGAAGAGTGATGCTGACAGCGAAGGGAGATGAGAAAATGAAAGGCGAAGAAGAGAAGTAACAAATAAAGCACGTAAAGGGTCGAGGGTCAGTAGAAGCGAGAGAACACCAGAGACAAAGAGAGACTAATGTTGGACGGGAACAAATGTTTGGCTTGTTTGTCATTTCAATGCTTCAATGCTGTTTTAATAAGTGCATTTTATATAAGAACCTGGATGTTTCCTAAACATCGTACACACAATGTTTACTTTCTTTCACCAAATGTATTTCTGGACCGATAAAAAATTGTCTCTGAACGTCTCTGCAGTCGACATTTTTGCAACGAAACAAACATGAAAAGGTTTCTTCAGGTATTATCAGCGTGCCGGGTGGAGCTCGACACGGAGGAGTAGTCTGCTGTTTGTGCAGAGGAGTGAAAAGAAAGTGCCAGAAAAGTGATTTTGGAGAAGAGAGCCTGAGGAGACTCAGACTTCACATGTTGTCTTTTCTGCAGCGAGGGCTGGACGGAGACGTTAAAGCCCCTCCTGTTCAACGTGTGTTGTTTATGCCGCATATGTTAATGCGGAAAGAAGACTCATCTGTCAACACGCTGCTTTGTTGTTCCACTCCTTAGTGCTGAGTCGAGCACATTTAAGAGCAAACATTAGCATCGACACACACTGTGACAAAAGCTAAACCCAGTCCTTATATTCTCTGTGTCAGGACGCAGACATTGTACTCCGTATTTACTTCTTATTTTGCAGAAAGATGCAGCGAAACATGACGATGTAAAGCCACACAGCGGGACGAGTCGTATATATCTGTCGGGGTGAACTTGATCGTTTCTTGTCCTGGATTGACAGTTTTTCGACACCTGCCTTCCTGAATGTTTGCTGCTGTTGCTGCTCCGGAAACAGTTCTGTCTTTTAAAGACTTTCCTTTTTGATAAAGCTTATAGTTAGGGCTGGCTCAGGCTTGCCTTGGATCAGCCCCTACTTATGTTGCTATAGGCTTAGACTGCCGGGATACCGGGAAGCCTTTTTTGACATTTTCCTGGATTCATCCAAACTTTTCTCTTTTTCAACACAACATAATTTCTGTCAAATGTTGTGTTTGACTATGTTGTTTATCCTGTACACACGACATCTATTGCACGTCTGTCCGTCCTGGGAGAGGGATCCCTCCTCAGTTGCTCTCCCTGAGGTCTTACATTTTTCCCCTTTTAATTATGGGGTTTCTTTTGGGACATTTTTCCTTGTGAAGACGCGAGGGTCTAAGGACAGAGGGTCTAAGGACAGAGGGTCTAAGGACAGAGGGTCAAGGACAGAGGGTCTAAGGACAGAGGGTCTAAGGACAGAGGGTTTGTAAGGACAGAGGGTGTAAGGACAGAGGGTCTAAGGACAGAGGGTCTAAGGACAGAGGGTGTCGGAACTGC
>NC_041378.1:1709610-1714616 GCF_900634415.1 Cottoperca gobio
GTACATATAGTACACATGGCACATATGGTACATATTGTACATCTCTATCTATGTATCTATGTGTCTGTCTGTCTCTCAATCAATACAACGGTGTTACACTGAGGAAGGCAGACATGGATGGATGGACACAATCTCTTTTCATTCCTTTATTTCTCTATTCACCTCCTTTCCTCCCTTTCATCAACCGCCTTCCCACCGCTCTCTCTCTCTCTGTAACACACACACACACACACACACACACACACATACACACACACACACACACACACACAGGAGCTTCCATTCTCCGGTTCACAGGCCACTAGCTATGAGGCTTAACCTCCCCTCAGGCGTGCTGAGGGAGAAGCTATCTGCAGCTCACAGAAAATATTATCACCGCTGACAATACCGCAGTCGTCTGCCACAGAATAGCAGCTCTATATCTACGCCACTCATTTCCAACACTCATATATCCATTTTAAGAGGAGGGGGGGATTTTTTGAGAAATGTTCATTACCTACAGCTGCAATTTGGAGGGCGCTTTCATCCAAAGCGCCTTGAGAGCATGCATTTTCAGAGCTGCATGTGTGTGGGCCCCCGGTGGGAATTAAACACCCCTCTCTGGCAGCGACAGAGGTGATGCTAACTGGGGTGCTGCTGTACGACTGCCAGGGTGAGGGGTTCAATTCCAACAGGAGCCCCTCATGCTCAGTGTGTCTACTTACACTAGACAATTTTGACAGAAGGGATAATAGCTGATGCCAAAATGCAATGTCTTTCAAAGACCAGAACGAAAACAACAGAGGTAGTGTAACAACCCTCCTTCCGGCCATGTTGTCCTCAGCTCTTTGGATGCAGCGAGGAAAGGTTAACCTGGAGCGCCAGATGGTTTGTTTACACAGTACCATCTGAGAAGCAGTCAGTGGAAACTGTTTGGAAAAGGGCACTTTAAAAAAAAAAAAAACTTGGCAGTTGATTGGATGAACAATCAATCAATTAAACTCTTGCCTAGAGAGTCTGGAGAAGAGCAAAGCCTTTCAAAGATGAAATACTCTCCAGTTCAGATGCTGTTGCATCATCTCACCTCTTTAGGAGCTGCTATTGCCTCTCTGTGTCGTCTCACACACCTAAACCACACCTTAACCTCTTAGAAGGTGGGCGAATTTACCCGAAAATACCTACAAACGACACCCAAAGTAAATTGAAAGCTGCTCTTCAACCATTTGCACCAGCTGCATGATTTTGGTCTCATTCAAAAGATAACTCTCTTATTGTTCTTGCAAAACAGTGAAGACTCACTACAATTTTGTATTGTTGTATTGTATTGTTGTGAAAACAACACACTTCTCACTTCATGAGTAAGTGTAGCATGTTGTTAGCCACACTAGCAACGTGGCCCAAGACAGAACAACTCAATAACGATTGGATGGATTGGCACGATAAGACATTCATGGTCCCCAGAGGATGAACTTTGCTGATCCCCTGACACGACCGACCAAGCTTTAGCTTTAGTCGTGAAACTACTACTCCAGAAACACTTAACTAAGACACAAACAAAGAGCTAGCTCCAGCTGTTGAACCATTTATTTCCCCTTTGTTTGTGCATCGACAACTCTCCGCTGGTCCTCCGCGAAGGCAGCAGACGTGTTTGCTGAACGTGAGACGCGACTATAAAACCTCCATTACAGGTTTCAGATTGTCTTGCCAGGATTCATGGATTTATTTACACCTGAGAAGTGATGCTTTCAACTGTTGTGAGCAAGATATCTTCTGCTCCAGTGGTGACTGTAAACACGACTCTCTCCTTGTGAGGTTTTACTCTTATTGTAAATCAGCTGCAGAATTGTTTTTCACTAAGTCCCTTCTCTACAGGTGAGGAGTCAAATTAGTTTCATGCAGTATTAGACTTTGCTCAGGGCACAGTTTTATTTATTTCTGATCCTCTCTAAAGCTTTTTTCCTTTCCATATTTCTCTGTTTCTACCTCACCTCACTCCCCCCACCCTCTCTCTCTGCCTGATTGGTTAGCTGACAGCCAGTTCTTCCATCTTCTACCTTGCTGGAGTAATTCATCACTCTTTTCTCCCCACCTCTGCATCCACCGCTCTTTCCATTCATCCGCATCCTGCCATCTTTTGTCCAACCAATTTCTCTATCAAGACCTCTGACAGCAATGGAAGAATTTCCCTGCAAACATAAAATGTCCACTCTTCGGAAAAGAAAACGTTCCTATTTATTTTTTTAATGGGACTCAGAGTGATTGATAAAAGTCAAGACATTTTATAAAGTGTGCAGCAATCCAAATGATCCCTTAAATACACACATTTGGCTTTTTTAAAATGATAACCTCCTCCTTTTTCATTGCATGGTAAATCTTTCTTGTTCGGACAGAAAGCACAGACGAAATCCTGATTCAGCTGCTCAATACGTTCAGTTCTGTCTAACCAGCAGTGATGCATCGTGCTATATATCTGCAGCCGGCGAACACTGTCTCATCCCTGCTGATCTACAGTGCTTTACATCTACATCTGTCAGGTTAGTTTGTCCACATTTGCTGCTGCTAATATACAATAATCTAAAGATTTATGCACTAATTGCTGTCTGACTGTTTATTTAGTGGACGCTTTATTTATAAGCTCATCAATGATCATTTGAAGCCTCAAACAACAACTGAATGATATTTAGATAACATATGCTGCGTGATAATTCAGTTATAATTATAATAAAGTTATCCAGATATCGTCGCCTGATTGATAATAAGAAGCACATACTAACTCTAATTTCTCAGAAAATCTAAAGTGACATATTTCGAGCGATTATCATTTGAAGATAACGTTTTTGTTTTTACATCACACTAAACATCACGACTAGGTTCAGTGCCATTTTGCTGGAATTCTTTATTTTTTGTTTCTTTATTATTTTACTTGAAGTTCTTAATAAAATGGGAAAAATACTCAAAATAATACCCTACAAAGGGAAGCTTCACCATTCCACGTGGACTATAGAGCAGAAGACATCCTATATCGTGGCATATATTGCTATCGAGACATGAAACGACCTACATCGTACACGTCAGCATCCTGTAAACACATCAGAGTTTTATAGCTGAAGTGTTCTGTGAAACCTGTACAGTCTGTAAAGCACACTGAGACAAATGTGTAATTTGTGATATTGGGCTGTATAAATACATTTGATTTGACTGACTGAACTTCACCAGCCTGGAGACAAGACTTGAAATGTAACCAACTCCAAACTCCAAAATGTGGTTTGATTCATTAAAGTGACTTTTTTTGTCACCGTATGAGTAAATAGTTTTAATGCTGTTCAAAGGTCTGAAATGAGATATAGAGACGACCTTGACGACCTCGACTTAAAGACATTCTTAGACTTCATGACTAGTTTTCTCAACAAAGAATCATGCAAAAGCACCAATTAAATGTTTGTGTTTACCAGAGTTATGCTCATAAGTTTCTTGGAAATTATTCATTCAGCATGAAAAAAACATCAAAATGAATTAATTGACGAAGAAATGTTACTCGACTAATCGAGGAGGAAGCTGTCGAAGCATATTGAGTAAAGTCTTCGCTGTTTATCGTATTCTTTAGTTTAACTCACTGACATTTAGCAGCTGCAGCTCGTATGAGACTTGACATTGTGCCAGCAGCGATGGGATGACGTGGCTCATGGGATATGTTGTTGTTAAATGTTAAAGATATACTTCTTTTACCATATTGGGCCAAAGTTTGTCTGGATGTATATTTGAAGACAAAGGAACGACTGAAGCTGGTCTTGGAAGTATACCTGGATAAGAAACACATTTATGATTCATCATTGCTGAATTAAATATTTCTTATTTCACTTTTATGAGAGGACAGGATGAGAAATATTTTATCCTAGGATAAAAGAATCTCAGGGAATATTTCCCAACAGGGTAGTCTGAAAGGTTTTTCATCTTTAACCAGTACAGTTGGTTTCATCCATATTTGGGTCAATACATTAGTTTGATCAGTACAGTAGCACAAAGGCTACGACACACATAGCATAGAATGTTTCCCCCACCCTTGAATCAAGATAGCTCGTGGAATAGAGGCTGCTTTCAGTGTTTCACCACATTTCTTATGACTCCATACATATAGATGAGTCATAAGAACATTAAATATTTCAACATTTCACCTCACAGACGTCATGGCCCGCCCTCAACAGCAGACAGCACGGCAGCCGTGACAATCTCCTCCTCACATTACAGTGTATGGAAGCGAGACTCTGTTCAGCATCCATATATTCTATTACCGTGTGTGTGTGTGTGTGTGTGGTGTGTGTGTGTGTGTGTGTGTGTGTGTGTGTGTGTGTGTGTGTGTGTGTCCAATCCTGACATAGCTTCAAACTCCCAAGTCAGTTTGCTTCACACAGGCAGGAGAAACCATCACTCACTCAGTAGCCCCAGGTTTCACATGCGCTTGCGCGCACACACACACACACACACCCACACACACACACACACGCACACACACACACACACACACACCCACACACACACACACACACACCACACACAACACACCACACACACACACTGCAGTAGATGAATGTTTGGAGGCAGGCAAGTGGGAGGGTTTTCCACATGGAGGATTCTGTACAATGGATCTGTGGTCACTCTCCATCTCTCACACACACACACACACACACACACACACACACACACACACACACACACACACACACAAAATGCATGAGGAAATACACCAAGTGTATCGATGCACAAAAGTACACACACACACACCGATGACAGCGTGTGTGGGTTCTGCTGGGTGATGAATGAAGCAATATTTCAGACTAAACCAGCATCCCACCACAGATGGTGGTATAGAGAAATGCGTATACATTATACACACACACACACACACACACACACACACACACACACACACACTCATTTCCTCTCTTTCTCAGTCACCCTCTCTCCTACACACAAACACACACAATGCTGTGAAAACCCCATCTGTCAGAGTGCGACAGGGTCTGGAGCAC
>NC_041378.1:1717316-1719816 GCF_900634415.1 Cottoperca gobio
AACATTATACGCCATATTTTATAAAACGGCTGCGACTGGAATGAAACCTTAACAAAGAGCTCGCTTATGTGCTTTCATTTGATCTGGTTTCTGTATTTACTAGCTGCTTTCTGCAGTAAGACAGCAGGCAAGGTCTAATCTGAAACCAACCGTGCAAATATTGCCACATTTGGTCCAACTCCTTTGGCAGGTAACCAACCAGGCTGTTCTCCGCTTGATTCACTTTGTCTGCTGAAATACGGAAAGTTGTGGGTGGAATTCAGAAACTATTTACTCGACTGCAGTGGAGAAACAAGACAGGTTGGGAAAAAGTTAACACAGAGAAGCTGAAGCTGCCGGCTACATCCAGAGAAAAGGTGACTACCTTATATTATTTTGAAATTTAAATCTGTCATAACAAAGCAAATTGATTCACAGTATTTTATTCCAAGTCTCTAAGCAGCTTTACTCGTTGGTGTAAAGGACTTTTCCTCGTGCACAAGTCAGCGGTATTTATCAAAGCAATAGAATACATCTTATTCCCCGCCATTGCTAGGTACTTTATTTTGAAAATTCAACCTAAACTGTTTTTAGTCGTTTTAGCCTCAAGGTTTAAAAACTATTTCAGGGACGTTTGCTGTTGAAACATCCCAACCAACATGAAAGTATCTGAGTTCACTAACTAACTTCTTTGATTTGAGCCGACTGAACTCGGATGCTCTTATCAGCGTCACACTGCTTGACATTCACACAGTTTTGCACATTGAAGCTCAGGAGTGCAACCAGTCCATTAATGACGCTGGTTCAGTGCCTTGCTCAAGGTGACTGCAGGAGAGGACGTGTTCATTTTCCCCCCACACCGGCATGTCACATCCAATGAAGCTGGAGATGCCTTGACGTTAACTTGTGCAAAAATAAAACGACACGGCTGGGAAGTTATTTTTTAGGAGGAGTGAGGGAGGGAACCGCTCACAGGGGGGGTCTGAGGCACCTGGGTGCCACCACGGATGTTTGAAGTCAAACTAATTTAATCTCCCGGGACGCTCAACTTAATCTGACCCAGTTTGGTTTTAACACGCCGGTGAGTGATGATACCTTGTGAAAACCAATTAAAAAGCACAGATTCAAAACCAATTTTCACTTCAAATGCTCACGAGTGCCACGTTGTGATGATGATTTAGAAATAATATTTAGCTTTAATTTGTCCAGGGAGCATCCATTGAGCCTTTATCATAAAAACTGTAATTCATTTTCACTCAGTAACACAGTTTTTACTCCTGAGAGTTGCTACTGTTGACATTAATATATCCAGCTAAGCTGCAGAGGCTGCTGAGCCGTTCTCAGGGGCACTTCAGATGTAGCTGTTGAAAGAAAACAGGGGGAAAGCTTTGCAGCTTTAAAAAGTTCCTGAAAAAAGTTCATAAGTGGAACTTGAGTTTAGATTTGTTTGGTCGAACTTCTGAGTTTTACTCATTATTCTTCCCTCTCTGCAGAGACGCTTAAGAGTCAGAACAGCAAACAACCTTGTACTCAGATTAATGACCAGATTTGAGATTTCTGCCAATTTATAAAAGTGGCGGCTGGTCTGCAAACATGTGATGAACAACATAAATAAAAAAGAATATTTTAAATCAAACTAAATCAATGAACTCCCTGATTTAAACAGGATTTTAGAAAAAGTGGAAAAATACCATTTTTAATATTTCTTGGTTCATCTGCGATTCAGGTCTCGTCTAGTGATGCCTTGAGGCTGAATGTTGCAGGAAGTGATGCTGAAGAAGAGTTGTGTTTCTTCCCCTGGCCTTTACCTTCTCTTATCCGTCCGTTTCTCACACACACATATACACACACACACACCCACACACACACGTTTACTGCTACACTCGTGAGGACAGCTAATTGACTTCAACCACAATTTTGTATGCAGTTGGGAGTCCTCACAATGTAGTATACACACACACACACCCACACACACACGTTTACTGCTACACTTGTGAGGACAGCTAATTGACTTCAACCACAATTTTGTATGCAGTTGGGAGTCCTCACAATGTAGTATACACACACACGCACACACACACACATTTTTGTATAAGGACATACACTGGTAAGTATATGATATGAATTACATTTTCAAAAGGATGAATTATTCCACATGATCAACCTGGTTAAAGGAAATGTAAGGCTACAAAATCCCATACACGGATTAAGCCACACATGCACACGCACGCACACGCACGCACACACACACACAGACACACACACCCATGCACGCACACGTTTACTGCTACTGTTGTGAGGACAGTTTATTGACTTCAGCCACATTTTTTATGCAGTTGGCAGTCCTCACAATGTAGTATACACACACACACACACACACACACACACACACACACACACACACATTTTTGTATAAGGACATACACTGATTGTAAGTATATGATATGAATTACATTTTCAAAAGGATGAATTACTACAAAATCCCATACACGGATTAAGCCACACACGCACACACACACAC
>NC_041378.1:1724816-1762316 GCF_900634415.1 Cottoperca gobio
GGGAGGAAACCCCCCCTTCAGTGACATGCTCAATAATACACATTAAACACATGGAAAATAAATACATCACAGGGTATTTAACAATCCAACAGCCACACAGAGGAGGAGGAGGAGGAGGAGGAGGAGAGGAAGAGCCAGCTGGAATAACAACAGTGATTATGACTATAATAAGAGGGTGTATTAGTTCGCTGCTGCCCACCTGCTCTCCTTTGACCACAGCCGGTGAGAACGTATGATTTATTCTATTTTAATGTTAACATTACCCCGGGGTCGTGTGCGACGGCAGTCAAACCTGCAGCTGAATCCACCGACGATGCAGGATCTGGATTATAATAATAATAATAATAATAATATCAAAGAGGCTTTGTTCTTGTCTCAGAGTGTCACATAAAGCTCAGGAAGAAATGCAGAAAGTATTCAGGGGAGAACAACCAGGATCCTTCAGTATCCTGCTCTGTGTTGTCTCTCTGTGTAGTTTAGTTCATTACATGTGTGTGTGCCAGACTCTTAAGTCTCCTGTCACAGACGTAAGTGTTAGTTAACACACACGTCTTACTTCATCTTACTCGGAGCAAATTAAACTTAGATGTGATGTCGTCTGCAGCTTCGCTTCTGTCTTCTTTATTTAAAAGCGTTGAGATAAAAGTACAATGATTGTATTAATTTAATTCAATGCGTTAAAGCTGCATGTGTTCCTGCAACAACACATAATAAATACATTTATATACAAAAACGTTGAAGCAAAATGAAGTTGAGCAAAAGCATGAAAAATGAGCCGTGTTTATACCAGATGTTCCTCAGCTAGCAGTAAAGCAGTTGATCTGCAAGACATCCACTAGATGTCTTTGACGTAATGAACTATTGATGGAATATTTGGTGTGAATTGACTGAAAGTTAAATCTCCGCACGGAAAGAAAAAGTGACTCTTTAGTAAGTTGCACTTTAAGTTTTGGTCCAATCCTCCAAAACATTGATGTTTCCTGTATTTGGACTCTGAGCATCCAGCTCATTAACTCGCAGAGTCTTTGGCTCAGAGTTTAAAGGAGACAGCCGAGCGTTTGTTTCAACATGAAGCAAACAGACTTAAACTGATGCAATTATCAGGGAGCAGAAGTGGAAGCAGCAAATGTTGTTGAGCCGGCGTCGAGATATTGTTCTAATGCACCTCCCGTCGTGAACATTTAATTTCCATTTAAACATGAATAGATTCAAAAATAATCGAATCTGCTCTCTCCGTCTCCTCAGCTCCTCTCCATCCTTTCATTTCCTCCTTTTATCTGCTTTCAACTCTTCACCTCTGCTTTCATCCCCCCCCCCCCCCTCTGTCCTTCTCTTCTTTCCGCTCATCCCATCTTCTCCTATTTTTACCTCAATGAGGGTTTATTAATGAGAAGAGATTTATATAAAGAGCGAGAGCAGAGATGCAGATAAACCCCGAGCGAGGGGGGAGAGAAGAGGGACGGAGGGTGAGACGGAGAGAGAGGAAATAAATGAGTGAGGCAGTTAGAGAGGAAGAGGGAGAGGTGGCCGTTGGGTTTTTATAATTGGCTGCCTGTGACTCAGAGAGGGTGACTACAGTATCCCTGTGCATCCACACACACACACACACTCTCAAAGGACCACATTTCCTCCCCTCGCCTCCCCTAACATGACATGAAACCAGCTCCTGAAGCCTCGGGGCTCTGAACATTTAAATTATCTCCTATCTCCTCGACTCACTGGGGGCTAAAGATCACAGATTCAGCTTCACAGCCGCAGCACTCGCTGTCATTTCCTTCTGATTCGCCTAATTAGCGACGCTAACGACGTCTCCGTACAATGTCCACGTTCGAACCTGCGAATTAACCCGCACGGCAATATTGTGAGGAGCTCGTTGGTGGAGAAATATCATGAGCGGCATGTTTATGGTGTTAATACCTGTGTGTATTATAAGTACGTGAGAAGGTTAGTGCTGTAGTGCAATAAAACAATGATACGGGAGGTGTTCAGTAATGCAATAGAGTCCTATTAACATGATACGTTAATAATAATGTGATCATGCTGTATGTACGTCCGACTCACAACATAAGTTTTATGTAATGCGTACCTACTATAATAATAATAATAATAATAATAATAATAATAATAATAATAATAATCTTTATTTGTATAGCACATACAATAATTGCAGCACAGAGTCTTCATTAACAAACCCCAGTTTGTTAAGTTTTATGAAACCTGTCTGTTAACGCCAGTTCTTCTCTAATATATTCTTATATTTCACTAATTATGTAAAGAACATGTAAACACATCTATCAGAGAAGCTTCCTCTTGTTCCCGTGGTAACACAGTCTGTCTGATCTCAAGTTTTAAAAAGATACACACTCTCTATCCTAGTTACCTTTACACATTCAATGTGAAACCAGTACGATGCAATAAGTCCTTATATATAAATGACAGGCCAGTGCACGCTGTGCTGCGACTCTGTATTTTGGGGCGGAGCGCAGAGTGCGCGGTGCACAGCTGGGCGGAGAAGCACACACAACATCGTACGATTGTTATTCCTCCGTCGTATCGTGATGTTCCGTCATCGTTTAGGTGAAAAACACAGGGATTCTGGCTTAAACGTGAAATACGGGAGGAAATCAAAACCTTTATTATGACTTCTGGGTTATTTAAACGTGCCAGTTGGAGTTACAGCCAATGAAGAAGAAGTGCAGGTCTGCAGGGAGCCGCTGAGAGATCCAGAGTGAGAGAGAGCAGAAGACAAACTTGTGCTGCACTTTAATGAAACATCCTACATACATCAGACTCGCTCTGCTAGCTGCTTGTTAATATTCCCAAGGTTTTCACAGATGTAAGTAAAACTGGCTCTTCTTGTAATGGACCCTGGGCAATGGAAGGAAACATCTACAAGGCCTAATTAAACAAGACACACTACCTTCTGTTGCGGACTTTAAGAGCCGTATTAAAGGAAGTTTGTGTCACTGTTTCTGACTCAAGCAGACAGAAGTCTCCTTCTTTCTTTATGTTCGGCTTGTTATTGATGATGCTGCGGTCCTCATTTAGTCTCTATCTCGCGGGACTTCCTTGTGAAATAAAAGGTAAAATAAGAGTAAATCGATAAAAACGGAGAGAAATAAAACAAAAGCAACTTAAAACTCCCCGAGCAGTGAGAGGGAGGATGTACGTGGTGTCAGGGTGGAGCTGTGTCTGTGGGTGGAGTGCATACTGTGACCAACACGACCATCCCGCTGCTTCTACACAAACCAAACTGCACTTCTACATTTGTGGAAATCATCCATTTTCATTAAGATTTGTATTGAAACCTTAGAGAAGAGAAAAGAGTTTAAATGTGTCTTCCCTCTGTGGAAATTGAATTGATGGTGTATTGCTGCCTTGTACCCGAGAACGAGATCACGGGTACAAGCAGCCGAGATGTGTTTTCTCAGACGGGTGGCGTCTCCCTTAGAGATAGGGTGAGAAGCTCAGCCATCAGGAGAGACTCGGAGTAGAGCCGCTGCTCCTTTACGTTGAAAGGAGCCAGTTGAGGTAGGTTCATCTAGTAAGGAGCCACCTGGGCGCCTCCCTAGGGAGGTGTTCCAGGCACGTCCAGCTGGGAGGAGACCCCGGGGAAGACCCAGGACTCGGTGGAGAGATTATATCTCCTCACTGGGAACGCCTCGGGATCCCCCAGTCGGAGCTGGAGGATGTGGCCCGGAGAGGGGAAGATTGGGGTTCCTTACTGGAGCTGCTGCCCCCGCGACCCGACCCCGGATAAGCGGTAGACGATGGATGGATGAATCATGTGCGTGTTAGTCTTGGCTGTCCACAGTGGAACGGATCCACCCAGCGGATCACGTGTGACGATGTGCTGCACATGTACTTATCTGTAGGTACGGATGAAACACAATGAGACTCCAAAATACTTTCAGAGGCCTCATTAATGATTTACAGCGCAACCTCCGAAATGACCGACGCAGAGAAGAAGAAACTAAACAGATGCTCAGATGCTGATTCACACGGGACTCACTGCTGTGTTTGGGAAACTATAGTCAGTAATCTGTGGTGGAATAACTTAATTAAAGCATATTTGCATTGTATTAAAAAAGCAAATGACCCCTGCAGTTATTTGAAATGACTAAAGGACTCCAAGAAGGACTAGTCCCAAGGGATGATGAGAAGAAAACAACATGTGCTTCCCTTGTTGCTGTTATTAAAGAGAACTAAATACAACACCTGAGCCTCTTTAAATGATCAGTCTCTCTCTCTAACTGTAGCTCGGTACATTTACTTCTTTGGTGAAATGTTTGTAGATGCTATAAATGTCAGCAGAGCCCGCAGGCTTCAGCCGGTTCTGCCCTGCATGAATGTTCTTTTGGTGAATTGATTTCCAGAAACAGTAGCTGCATCTGATGGTTCACCAGGTGACTCCAGGAGCTTTTCTGGAAACCAAAGTCTGAGGAAAAGCTCAGAAAACCTCAGTGTTTACTTCTCTTGTTACTTGTGATTCATGTGATGTTGTTGTGCGGGTGGTGGCAGGTTGCGTTGTGCTGTGGTTAGTATATGTTGATTTATGTTGGAGTTTGATGTATCTGTGCAGCCAAACATCCGCCAACAGGAGGTTATTTTAACCCCTGTGGCACTTTGTATTTCCCATTTAAGACAGAAGAGAGGGAGACCAGGAGAAAAGGGTACCAGCTGTTCTTCCCTGCATCATGTCTGCACAAGGTACCCCCAATGTAATTGTCAGCACCTACAAATACTTAGGCACCACTATTGACGACAACCTCTGCTTTAAACACCATATTGACAATCTTTTAAGGAAACTGAAATTAAAACTGGGCTTCTTCTTTAGAAACAAGGCCTGCTTCTCCACTAGTGCTAGAAAACGTCTTGTAGCTGCCACATGTTTGCCGCTCTTGGACTCTGGGGATGTTGTGTACATGAACGCCTCGGCTCACTCCCTTCATCTGCTGGACGCTGTGTATCACGGGGCTCTGAGGTTCATCACAACTGTAAACCCCTCACACACCATTGCACGCTGTACTCTTTAGTCAACTGGACATCATTATCAATGCACAGATCTCTGCACTGGTACAAATTCATCTACACATCTTTGCTTGGACTGCTTCCCATCTACATATCCACTTACACATCACACACACAGTACAGCTGTGGGCTACGATCTCAGAACTACGCCACTCTGTCCGTCCCCTCAATTCGCACAGAACTTGGAATAAAGGCCTCGTCATACTCAACCCACTCAACCTGGAACACGCTTCAGCAGGAACTTAAGGTGTCCAGCTTGATCCCCCTGGGACATTTTAAACTCATTTTAAAAAATCTGGAGAAATCAGCTGTTGGTGTTTGTTCTTGTAAAGATATAATGAACACAACATATAATATACAGAACAAGCGGAAACCTCCGGGTCTGAAGAGCCTTAAAGCTGCATTCTCTCTAACGGCCAGCAGGGGGAGACTCCGCCGGTCCCAAAAAGAAGTCAGATTGTATAGAAGTCTATGAGAAAATGTTTCTACTTCTTGATTTACTACTTCTGTAAACATGTTCCTGATGAGTTCATGGTCTTTATCTCTAGTTTAAAGTCTTCTTTAATACAACATGATGTTTAGTTTGTAAATTATGATCCCATTTAGAGTAAAATAGACGATAAAGAAGAGTATGCTTTAGGGCGGGGCTAGCTTGGGATTGACAGGTCGTTCCCACGGTGTCGTCTGGTTTAAAAGACGTGTTTTCGTCTTACATCTTTAACTCTTGTTCAGCGTCTGGTCGTACTTAGCTCCGCCCTTTCGTGTCACGCTGACATATAGTAATCATATACAGTTTATGATGCAACACTATAGTTTCCCATGTACACGTCTACATGTCGTCTGTTAACCTGCTCCGTGTCGCCCTCTGTGTCTGCCGTCAGCTGAAAGGAACTCTGGCCTACAGCTATCTCTGTAATTAATCCCCACACACAATAAATGACGGTGATTTCTCCTTTTCACATCTACATCATATTCATCCCCGCAGCATTCAACATGACCCCCAGCACACGGCATAATGTGATACACATACACATCGAGCCGAGAAAATAATATCTTCCTGTCCTGAGGACGAGATATTGATTGTGGCGAGGCGAGTTTCGATTTACACATTTAGAGTTTGACGGCAGCCGTGTCGGCCATTTGGCTGTCGTTAGCGGCGAAATGCTCATAACTTACAGCTTAAACGGCTCAACAGGAAATACAAACCATTAAACACTTTGCTTCGTATAAGAGAGGAAAGGAAATGGCGTGACAGTGAGAAATGTGAGATGTGTTTGTATGTTTGAGAGCGCATTCATGCAATTAAAGCATGTTTACTATGACTGAGCCACATTGTTATCAGCAGAGATCTGTTTGCAGGCAGCAGAATCCAGGAGACGAGGGTTATTTGTACGTGTGTGGGCTGTTTGATTCCTGTTCTCAGCTGTGCAGCCACTGCAGGTGAGTGTATGTGGGAGCTGAAGAGTTGTTCTTATTCATGATTGTCCTGTTTAGTTGTGAGATGTCTTATTAAAGACCTTCACAAGTCACCAACGCACTTCTGCCTCCTGGAAATTGAGCAACAAAAGAAATGGAGTAATGAATTCTTGAGAAGATTGCCTTAATGACATCCATCAAGCCCAAAGTCATTATAAGGTGCTTTTTAAACGGTTTTAACACACACACACACACACACACACACACACACGCTCATAAGTCACACACACACTCACACAGAACAGAAGAAGGCAGTTAATAGTAAAGTAATGAAGAGTTACGGCATAAACTCTTTATAAGCCTCTCATCGCTCATAAATCACTTAGAAACCAATTTCATACCAAAGCAGGGAGAAAGAGAACGGAGGAGGACGAGGAAGAGGAGGAGGAGGAGGTTTGAGGAAAATAATTAGTGAGGAAGAGGGAAGAAGAGATGAATAAAAATAGATTGATGGAAGTGCAGGAGGAAAGAAGGAATGAGGAGTTTGAGTAGGAGTATGTTTAGACAGTGGAAGAGGAGGCTGTTTGGGGAAAGACGGGAGCAGTGGAGGGACGTTTATGGACAATAACGAAGAAGAAGAGCATCTTCATTACCTGAGAACTAAGGTAGTAGTATCCTTAAGATAGGGACTCACAGAACAAACTATCTCCTCTTCTTCTACTGTATTTCTGCGGCGGTGGAGTGGGTGGAGGAGAGTGTCAGGAGTCACTTGCGACAGAAGTTTACCAGCAGGAGTGAAAGGAAGGTTTACAAGATGGTGCTGAGACCAGAACCGTTTGTAGGGTTTGGACAAAAAGACAGAAGGCGAAGCTGGAGCTGAAGATGCAAAGGTTTTCGTCTGGGAGTGACGAGGAAGGAGAGGATTAGGAACGGTTCATTGTGTGTAGAGATGCTGGGGATATCGGGAGAAGGAGGCTGACGATGGAGCTGGGAGGAGAAGAGGAAGGCCAAAGAGGAGGTGTATAGACGTGGGGAGAGAGGACATGCAGAGCACTACTATTTCCCATGATCGTCACTTTACAGACTGCACATCTTTCACAGTATTCTGGATATTGGTTTGAGATGAGTCTCCCCACAGGTTACTGATGGTGGACCTGGAAGATCCACCAGATATGACACCTTTTGAAATAAAACTATATAAAATGAAGGAGGAGATTCAAAACTTAAACACCTTTGCTGACAGCTTTAGACAAGTAAAGTGGATCCTCGCCTCAAATGTATAACTTAATTAAAAAAATTGATCTCATGGGGTTTTCAGCTTAGTGTAACACAGAGCACTTTGATTATTCTCCCTCCACGATATTAAGGACAAAGTACAGTCTGAATGGGCACGTTGGAAATCATGTCCTAAATAATATCTTGTTCAGGAAACGAGTCCAGTCCGGTTTAGATTTCGTCAGCTGGTTAAACAAGTGTTTTGTAGACTGGATGTCGAGGGGGGAGTTTGGTGCATGACTGCGCCGGTGTTGTTGAAACAGAGAACTGCTGAACAAAATGTTTAATTCATGGATAGATTTAGTCGCTGCAGTCTGAAAATCCCTCACAGGTGGGAGGGTGTGCAGCTCGTGTGTGCAGCTCGTGTGTGCAGCTCGTGTGTGCAGCTCGTGTGTGCAGCTCGTGTGTGCAGCTCGTGTGAGTTTGATAATTGTTTGATTTCTCTTGTGCAGCGACGTGAGGCTTTACGAGCTCCGTGCACACACACATCCTGCAGGTCCGGACTGTAGCGTTGGCTTTTTCTTGGGCGTGTCAGGACAGACGCTGTCGTGTCTTGTACAGATTGATCTGCGATATTCGTCTTTAGAAATCAAATGGATTTGACATGAATAAACAACAACAAACTGACACAGCTAGAATAGTTTTCTTGTATCGCTTAACTGGTTTAAGTTGGTTTGTGTACATGTCTTAACATTAATATCTTGTTGATTGATACATTATCACCTTTGTATATTAACTGTTAACAAATGAAGCAACAGTTAAAGCAGATTAAAGCTCTTTTTTTACAATATAATGGTGGAAAAATGTGGAAAACCTTCAGCATTAAAGTTCCTGTACACGTCGGGAGGGAATCTTATAACATGACACAACTAAGCGGACACATTGACAGCATTATTATTAGTTTTGATTCAACAAGGACCATGCACGAGTTGATTTAGCTACGAGCTCATTCATTCATACCAAAACTAAATGTCCACTTTGGTTTTACAGCAGCAACTCTGAAAAACACTCCTGAGCAAGTTGCCCAGTTAACTCAGGGTTAAAAATATAACAAAGACTGAGCCAGATATAGCTGAGCAGGCTAGAAGAAAGTTTCACTTGCACACACACACACACACACACACACACACACACACACACACACACACACACACACACACACACACACACACACACACACACACACACACACACACACACACAGAATCACAGACTGGAAACGGCTTGGAATAGACCTTGTATTAATCTGCAGGCAGAGCCAATGGAGAAGCTCCTGGGAGGCTATTAGCTTTAGGACTATTCAGGGCTCCATTTGGATTATGCTGCACTGGGACAGGGATTAAACAAACTCTGCTGCCACATTACAATAGATCCAGAAACCCTCGCTGTACCACTGGGTCACCTTTGCGGCTGCCGTCTTTTAAAACAGAACTAAGCCCTTCAGATTCAGACGATATTCCATACACGTTCTTAAAACAATGTTTTCCAGTGCATTGGATTTGTTTTGCAGGCATGTTGTCTGGTCTGTAATGTAATGTTCGAACCGCATCATTGAAATGCTTTTACTCTGCATCTGTAATCTGTGTTGGACTGGAATACAACATGATTCAATTTAGAAATATACGATGATGCAACCGAACCAGCAATAGCTGGTGAGTCGGCATAATGTTTTGTAAACTCAGGTATCCTGTGTTAGCTGGTGCAAGTGGAGGCTTTCAATGTCATGCTCAAAGATGCTTGAAGACATTAGTTAACATTGAGGATTATACCTTCAACAATAACAGGACGCAGCTCCGCCTGTAAGTAAACGAACACCTGAGGCAGGAAAAGCCTCGTGTTGGGGGTGTGACCCCACTGAGGACGTCTCTGCGGCCGGTCTGCAGCACCAAAGTGCCGATAGCCCAGTTAAGGACATCCCGAGGAGTATTATGGTTTTTTATTCAGCAGTCACCCATGCATGTGTGCTGACTGAACCATTTTCTTTAAAGTAGTGCGCATTACGGCGGGGGCATCGGGAGCAGCTCAATCCCAGAAGGTTATTTATTCACGCGGTACAGTACAGTACAGTACAGCTTTGGACCGGCATTTACATTTAGAGTATTTCAAGTTCCAGATGAGTTTGTTTGTCTTGCAGCATCGTGCCCTTAAACATAAGTGTGCAATTCTACATTGCAGAGAAGGAGGGCAGCCGTGAGAAATTGGTTTAGATGGAGAGATAAAGAAGCATCAAACTGTCTCTTTTATCTGAGCCTCAGCAGTCACTTTGTCTTTCAGGCCATCTGCCCAGCAGTCAACAGCAGCGCTCTCCATTTACACTCCTTTATCTGTGCGCAGGGACCGCCAGAGAGAAAGAGAATAACAAATGAAAAGTAAAGGGGTGAATGTGGGAGAAAAACAATAAAGGGAATGAGAGAGCGGCAGGGGATGAAAAGGGAAAAGTCGCCGGGAATCAAAGCGAACAATCGGAGGCTCGCTCTTCATTTCCTGCCCCGGCTTCAGAGGCAGAGCCCTGGATGAGGAACGCAGCGCCGTTAAAATGTAAAAGTCTGGTCTCGGCTTTCACAGCCACGCAGGGGTTTGTTTCACTGGACGGACGACGGAGCTCATTGACATCTTTGGACGATTTTTGTGATTTTATTTAGCTAATTAAACGGTTCTGCTCAGCGGAGACACAAAACAGCGTGTAGGACGAGCATATGTTCATCTCACTCGTGAATTAAAGGTTTATTTCTACTGTGAAGTAAATAACTCCTGATCGTATTCATTCACACTTGATGATTATCGCATGTATTTGTCCACCTACAACATGTATAATGAGCACTATATTAGTTATGAATGTAAAACACATCAGGTACGTTCCTCCTTTAAAAAGTTACAGGTCTACAAATCATCTCTCCATAACGCTGCTCTCCAAGGGGCGTGACCGCGCCAACATGGACCAATGGGAAGAGGCGACACCCAAATTGTTTATGAGACTTTTGTACACTTCCTGCTCATCACACAGATAGTTAACTGACTTAGTTCGGGCTGTGGACTTGGTGGCGCAGAAAGTGATTGGTTGTTGTTGGAACA
Source organism: Cottoperca gobio (assembly GCF_900634415.1). Taxonomy (NCBI): domain Eukaryota; kingdom Metazoa; phylum Chordata; class Actinopteri; order Perciformes; family Bovichtidae; genus Cottoperca; species Cottoperca gobio. The sequence continues at coordinate 1,735,611 of NC_041378.1, forward strand.
GTAGAAAGACTAACCTTTTATTTTGTTTTGCGTTCAGCGGATCCAATAAGTAAGTCCCAACAGGTAGAACGATACCATTGTAATGGCCACCCTAAAACAAACATTATTTTTGCATTTAATAATAAAGTTAACAACAATGAAGCCCTGCCTGTTGTTGCTAAACCTTGTTAAGCAAGAAGCAGATAATATTTCCCTCATTAGTTTAGATGCCTTTAAGCAACACAAGTAAAGCTCCACGAGTACACCAAGGGTGCTAACATATCGTTTTTAAATTGAGTTCACACACCGTACTATGAATGAAACAAAATGTCAGCGGTTTGACACAAAAGGCATTTAATCAACAAATAATTAAATTAATGTCTACAGCCACATTTGCAGCTGAAATTCATTAATTTATTTTAGCTTCTAGATGCTAACTGATGCTACTACCCCCAGTAAAACATTCAGAGTGATATATACAGTAAGAATGTATACATATTGCATTATTTAGTGGCCGATATGTTCACTGTCGAGGGAAGAGATGTTTTGTACAGATGCTTGACGAGCTCCTCTGTGGATTGAGATGATTCTCAGAACTACTACAAGCTTTTCATCATCAGATCATTTTAAAGATTCATAGTGCTGCGGCTGAAAACAAGTTCCAGTTCCTGCGGGGCTGAAGATACGAGTGATACGTACACGTTTACAGGATTGTCCGACACATCGTCGTCTCTCCATCCGTCTCTGTCTCAGTCTCTCTGTCCTCAATCACACCCACTTTATTACAGTAGTGCACTTGATTAGAGGGACTTAGCGCTCTGCAGCCCTCAGCTAGCAGAGGTGGAAGCCTCTGTCACTGGAGGGCAGATCGATGCTCAGTTAGCTCCTGTCAACGCAGCACCTCTGCACGGCCTCACAGAGGCTCACTGCCCTGCGCTGCTGTGTGCGCTGAAGGTCAAAGGCCACCGGCAGTGATTAAGTTTCATAATTAGCAAAAATAAAGTCGCAAATGTGGATGAATTATGAGCTCTTCTGTGCAAGGAAGGGCATGAACATGAGTATTTATTCTATTATTTAATGTCACTACATATAATCCTCAAGGATTGTATATTAATCACTCACCTTGTGTTAGTTCTTGAAGGTTTTGATTGAAGAATAAAAAAACTAGAGGCTGCATTTAACAGCAACAAAGCTCTCAGTATAATCTAAGTCTCGTTTATCCAGTCGAATGCTCACTACTTCCCAAAAACATGCATTTTTAAATGAGTTTTTTAAAAGAGTTTTAAAATTGTACGATTTTAGTGAAAATGCACGTGTGAGAAGTATTGAGCATGAAACTGGATGAATGAGACTTGAATTATATTAGTTATAACAATATTTATGTTGTTAAATTTACTTCACTTTACTACATTCATTCTTCATGCGAGGAAAACTTTAGTTTTTCTTCAAGAGTTCGAGGCAACATGTGAGTCATAAATATAAAAACAGTGATTCTGTGTATTTGACACTCGTCATAGCAGGTGCAGGTACGGCTTTACAACGCTCTGGTTTATTATTACGCCCGAGTGTTATGAATAAATTGACAGAGATAAATGAATGTTTAAAATGCCACACTGAGCACCTGCTGCATCCTGAATGCAGCTGCCAGTCAGCCTGTCAGTGTCCTGCACGCAGCTCCGCTCTCCTGTCTGCACCACCAGCCTGACAGCTATTTCAGGATGCATCACGCTTTGTGTGTGTGTGTGTGTGTGTGTGTGTGTGTGTGTGTGTGTGTGTGTGTGTGTGCGGGCTCGACACTGGGGGGTGACAGTGTGTCTTGTGTAAAGACGAGAAGCTGCCAGCAGAACGTCTGTCGCTCCACCTGACGACACGTCCTCTTTCTCTTGTTCTTTCAAATTGAATACCCTTTGTTTGACTTCAGTGATTTAATGTTGTTAACTTTCCATACGGAGCTGATGTTATTCTGAAACCCACAATTGGCTTTACTCGATGGCAACATGTGGAGGAGGAGACTTTATATTACCAGTAAGTAGATGAAGAATCACAAAGGTTTGATTCTCAAAGTATTTACACGTCTGACTGGATTTTATCTGACATTGTAACATTATTTAGCAAACGTAGCCCGACTTAAAAGGTTGTTTTTCAGTTTTAAAAGGCTGCTGAAACTAAATGTCAGCAAAGCTTATTGGTATTTCACACTGAAATTGCTTCTCAAGAGGAATTAAGTTGCTATAAATCATACCATAAGCTACAAGACAGATCTGACCTGATATCAGTTTCAACAAAAACAAAACAGCAACATGAAGGTCTGACCGGCGTGAAGAAGATTACATCTTCATTGAGCACGCTCGAATGCTAACATTAGCACTAAACACAAAGCTGAGGCTGATGGAATAACTTTAGTTTTAAAGGTCGAGGGAGGATCCAGCCAATAGCTGTTGAGATATTTCAATAATAACAGGAAATGTCAACCTCACGGTCGCACAAGAGGACGGGAGGACCATCGACCTCCTTGGAGTTAATCCTCTAAAGATGGAGAACGTCTGCACAAAGTTCCACAGCAATCCATCCGACCACAAACCCCAACAGTGAGGTCACTTTGCTGCGCAGATGTGCTTCTAAGATTACGTTTGTATTCACGCAGCTATACGAGATGTTGTTGCTCTTTATTTCCTTGAACCTATAGCTAACCTCTAGCAGGACGAGATGCTTTGTTTTGGTTTTGGCAGGCTACAGTTTATATTTAGAATAAATCCAACGTGACATTGAAGCAGCAGCCGAGTAACATGCCTGCTGACGGGAGGAGAGACGCTGGACGCTGGGGTTATCTGTCCTGTCCCCCCCCTCTCCTGTCCCTCGCTCTATTAACCCGAGCTATTTGCATGGACTGTTCCATTAGACGGCTGGACAGCAGAGCAGATGAGACCAGAGAGGGAGAGGAGGAGGAGGAGGAGGAGGAGGAGGAGACGACAGACTGAGCTTTGCAGGATGAGGATGCAACACCCGGAAATACTGACAGAACAATTTCCTCTCTCTCTTCGTCTTTTTTTCCCTTCCACACACACACACACACACACACACACACACACACACACACACACACACACACACACACACACACACACACCATTGTCTGATGAGGCTGTCATGTTGGAGGATCGGCTGATCCATCTCTCTTTCTCCATCTTTTTCGGCCCCCCTCCATTAAACTTTTAGAACTCCCCCTCTCTCTCTCTCGTCTCTCCCCGGCACTCAGCTCCCGTTCGGTCTAATTCAGAAAATTACAATCCATGAATTTATAGAAGAATGTAATGCGGAGGGACGATAGTATCACCTCCGGTCGGTGATCCCGGCTCAGTGGCTTTTATTCCTTCCCTTCTTTTTATCCCCTTCTGAATTATGAACGTCGATCCTCCATCTTCAGAGAATCATTTGTATTACTTTAAAATAATAATGCTAATGAAACGTAATCTTTTCATTAGTCTGGGGGCAACGTTGAGGTCGCCGACAAAGGTCAAAGGTCACATTGATCCACAATCTGACTATTTGCCTTTGTTTTAAAAGTGTGCATCAATAAAAAGTATTTAAAAACATTATAAATAACTTAAGTAAAATAGTAATTCAGACATTTGTTGTAGAATATTATTTATACAGCAACAACTTAATGTTCCCACGGGGCGCTGAGATGAAATGAAATCAACATTAATCTGATATAATTCAATGGGATCCGAACACTGCATTCCTCTTGTGATCCAGACGGACTCCAGTAATCGTGTTAATCACCGTGTCAACCCCAAAGGGATTAAATGATGCTGCAGTCTGTCACATTAAACATCCGTCATTGTAATGACAAACACAAACGTCGTTCCTATGAGTCCCCGAGGGTGCGTTACATTTAGTGTAGGTGATCATATCATACATGATCTCATAGATTAATAACTAAATATCACACATTCTTTGATCTGTGCTCAATTTTCTGTTTTTGTTTTTGGATGCGACGCAATTTAGCACGATCCTGAGGTCAAACTGAGCCGCTGACCGGTAGCCTCTATACAACCAAACTGTTACGTTTAATTATGAATCCCATGATGCAGAGAAGGTTGAGTACTGAGCTCCAGTTGTTCGGGTCAGGATGGATCAGAGCTAAGCACTTGAACAGATCAGCTCCCCGGTACCTTGTGCAGGCATGGACGTCTGGCCAATCCTAGCGCAGGACAGGTCTTTCTAATAACGCACCTGTTACACCCCGTCGTGCACACATGGCTGATGCACCTGCCGGAAGTGTCTGTAAACATCAAAAGGTGGTTCTGCACGCTCACTGCTCCACTCTGTGGTTAAACGCTGCATCGTGTTCTCAGAGGTTCTGAATGGATGAAACCGGAGGCGCACAGACAGACGGATACGTGCCAGAGACACTTTGAGCCAGTTCTCCTCCCCGCCGGCCAAAAACAGCCCCGACCTTCCTGCCTCGGACTGAAAGTGAACAGCGTCTGAGTCGCTGCCACTCGTCTAGTCTAAACCCAATACTACAAAGTGATCAGTGCGAGTAAGTGGCAACGAGAACTTAAATCCACGGAGACAGTAGCTTTGAAAAATACCCTGATGCAATCAGAACTGATCGGGAATACATTCGTTTGAATTTCTCCATAATATCAAGTCATCAACATGAAGGGTAGGCCCTTAAACACACACACACACACACACACACACACACACACCTGAACTCCTGAGCCCGGGCGTGTTTGATTCGACATCGTTGTGTGTTAACTTGTGTTTGACGAAGTCTTCACGGCCGAGCGAGCCACTTAACAGCCAGTCAGCTAAATGTAAAGTAATGCGAGGCGATGTTTCATCCGGCTGGAACATCCATACACTTCCACACTCACTTCAAACACGGAAAACACTCACGTGCACGTTCTCCTTCTGTGTGTGTGTGTGTGTGTGTGTGGCAGAGCTGGTGTGAAGGTATAAGAGAACTAAGAGGTTCAAAGACGCTCACACGTATGATGGGAAAGTTTGAGGGAAAAACTTTTCTTAAATCCCCCAAAAAGTTGGAGATGTGGCTGACACATGAAACAAATGTAAATCTGTCATTCACATGCAGCTCCTGAACGCATCACAACCTTTCTGAGGTTCTGAGGCGACGTCAAGGTTTTAAAGGAGAGCGCACAAATCATTTTGTGTGTGTGTGTCTATACGTGTGGTTATACGACATTTTGAGATTTTAGCAAATGCAGTGTGTGTGTGTGTGTGTGTGTGTGTGTGTGTGTGTGTGTGTGTGTGTGTGTGTGTGTGTGTGTGTGTAGCAGTCTTCATGAAAGCTGCGAGTTGCTGTTTGTAATCTGATCTCAGCTCTGTGCAGACGACCCGAGGGCCGTGCCGGTCACATGACGTGTCTACAGTTAGAGGCAAGGGTCAAAATACAAACTATGAGCGGCCATCTTTAATTGTGTAAAAGCTGCATCAAATCAGGTTGACTTGATATAAACATGCCTGAAAACAAATGTACAAGAAGGTACGAAGCTAAACTAATGCTGATAAAGATAGTGTAGTTTAGATAACGGTGCATGTATCTGCACGTCTGAGATGATTGACAGCTGCGTCCCTTTGTGTAGGTCATCTGATAACAACAAACGATCTCGATATCAGAGAGAAGCATTTCCTTTGAGTCGGAGGTTTTTGTCAGTCTGTGACTTCGTCTCTCGCGTGTTCGCCGGTCAATTATTCATCCGTTCTTGTTAATCAGTTCATTTAACTGTTTACTTATTCAACCTCTGACTCGTTAATTAGTTTATACGAGAGCTTTAGGATCTTATACGTGGAGTTTAATCTGTCCGTCAGACTCTGCATTTCTTCATCGGCTGAAAGTTACTAAGGATCTCTGCATGATGCTTAGAGAACAGAAGCACAGCAGCTCCCAGCCGCAGTAAAACTCCTTCTGAACTGTGTGTGTGTGTGGGTGTGTGTGTGTGTGTGTGTGTGTGTGTGTGTGTGTGTGTGTGTGTGTGTGTGTGTGTGTGTGTGTGTGTAGGTGGGAGTTAACTGCAGTGTTTTACTTATAATTACCAACAGCTCAGTGGGGGAGACTGCAGTATGTGTGTGCAGGTTTAGGATAGTGTGTGTGTGTGTGTGTGTGTGTGTGTGTGTGTGTGTGTGTGTGTGTGTGTGTGTGTGTGTGTGTGTGTGTGTTGGATCCAGCTGTTTGCAGGATCATCAACAGTAACGCTGACGAGCACAATGTTTGTCTCTTTCAAACCGAAGACACTTTATGGACAGACTGAGATAATAAATGCAGCAATTACATTAATACCAACAGCAACACAAATAATAATAAACGTGTAACAGTTACACGTTAAAGAAGATAACCTGTTCATTTATTCATGACCTTCACAGTAATGTGCAACGTTTTCCGCCGGAACGATATAAGCGAACATAACTTTACACGTTTCTAAACAAATGATGAATTAAATGAAATGTCCCGTCATCTGATAAATTAAAGCTCTTCCCTTCACTTTAACTTCAATCCTTTATTGCTGAACATTTCACATCCTAAACGGAGAACAAACGACCGATTCTGCAGCACATTTACTTTATTAAACATGTTCAGGGCTATGATACTGAATTATTGAAATCTTGTGATATACAAAGTGCACAGTGGAACAATAGAGCTGAGCTGCTTCCACAGAGCAAACCTTGTACTTCTGCAGATAACACGCCGACGCCACGACAGCACCTAATAACCTTTCATTATCTTGTATCGAACACGACGCACGGAGATGTTTGTTTCCGAAAGGCTGCACTTAAAGTTGAACGCACTTAATTGCAGCTTTGGATTCAAGTGTCTGTTTAAGGAATTAGGGATTCACACATCGGGACGCTATTAACATGTGTATCGGACGCATGGTGTCATCACAGAACTCAGTATTTATTTCTTAGAAGAAATGTATGACGTGTTCACACCCGAGCTGTACGTTCCTCACTTACGTTGTGCAGAAGTCACAGATCTCTTCACACACACTTGCAAACAAACTTTTCTTTGCAAATATATAACGAAAACGGGATTTATATTTCATGCTCATTTGGATTTGAGTTGCACTGACTCGCTTTCTCTCTCCACGTCTTTTTACTATCCACCTCTCACTGTCAGATTTATGCTAACACACACACACACCTGCAGGGATCGGGGAAGTATTGACTGTTCCCTGGCTCCTGTTCAATTTAAATATGGCCTGAAGGAGAGAAGACGGCGGAACGGAAACAGAAGAGCAAAGAGGAAGAACACCAGGAAGAGAGAGAATGGAGGAGACTGTGCACGAAGAAGATCAGTGCTGCTCAATACAAGAGTAACACACACACACACACACACACACACACACACACACACACACACACACACACACACACACACACACACACACACACACACACACACACACACACACACACACACAGCAGAAGTGGAAGTTACAGCGGCCTTTCTTGTGAGGAGCAGCGGTGACAGGATGGTTGACAGGCACTTACACCAGCCAATCAATGAAGACAGATCAATATGTGACAGGGCCAATCAATGGCTGCCACAACCTCTGTGTGACACACGCGCACACACACACACGCACACACACACACACACACGCACACCCGCACACCATTACACAGCCCCGTTTGAAGCCGTGTCATGGTCGGGGTACATAACTATCGGATTAAAGTGTGAAATAAGTGCAGCGTGATGATAATGATCATATTTCACAGCTTGTAATTGAATTCATTTATTTTTAATAGCGATGTGTTACACCGGCCTGTGGGCCATACGGAAGCCATGTTGGATACAACTGAGGACAATTATTGACTGAGACCTGCACAGATCCTGCAGGTTGTTTTCCACCAGCTGCAGATTTAAGAAACTAAAAAGGAGAAAGTTCTCAGAGATCATCCCGAAGCCACGGCTGCACAATCCTCTTTATGTTGATAATAAACAGGAAGTGATTCTTCAAACAGTGCAACCAAAAAAAAAGACTCTTCCTTCTCAGATGACTTGATTTGAACGATATCAGAAGATGTAGAATTATATAAAGATCCATACCATATGTAAATAACAAATATATGTTTTGACAACATGATCTCAAAGGTCATAAGAAGGTCACCTTTGCATCTGGAATAGATTACCTTGGTGCCATGAAGTCTGAGGCAATGGAAGTAGATCAATGTTGTGCAGGTCCTATATAAGGGGCAAGATAGTCTTTGTCTGGAAGCACTACACGATTGTATGCTGGGAAGGCAGGTAGTGTTCTCATTATTTATTTGTTGCGCAACGAAATAATAATGTATCTACTATATCTGTGTTTGTGTTTTATTGATTCCTCTGTTTCATACCACAATGTTGTGAGCGATAAATATCCAACACAGTATGTATCTGTCGTGGTATCCTCTCGTCATCGACCTGCTTCATCTGCTCTTCACCCCAGCGGTGCAAACATCTGTGTTAAAGTGTTACAGGCTGGACTGTTGCTTTAAGTTTTGCTCTCCATGCCTGAAATACACGAGAGCTTAAAAACCCCCATCTCTAATCTGCCTCCTCCCCTTCGTCTCTGTCTCGTCTCCACGACTGAAGTGGATTTAAGAGGTGAAATCAATAAGACATCAGAGCTGCGCTCGGATCCAGCGTCTCAGTTGATGTCAAGGAGCGGCTCTGCCTTCTGTTTTTCATGTTTCCTCACGGTGCACCTGTAATTCTGCACTCGTCAACAAAGCGCATCGCATGAAACTGAAGTAGGAGTTTGGAGAAAACCGCTGCAGAAAAGCTGCAACAACAAAAAAGGACAGAATCCAAAAAGCATTGAGGCGAAATGAGAGCCAAAGAAATGTGCATGAGGTATCGGAGCAGATGTAACGCTGTCTGCTCGCTGATTGTGTCGACACGCAGTCGTCTCAGAGGCAGAGCGACGCGGTTAGCCGAGGCGCTAGCTACGGTAAAGCCGCTTAGCGTCACTGTCGCTCCACGCTGTTGTAGCGCACCGGGGTGCTTCAGAGCTCAGGTTCCACATCAGCAGATTACCCACAATACACCGAGGGGATTTCCTCGCCTCACAGAGAGCTTTCTGCCACGGTCTGTGCTGTTTGTTCAATTCAGTGTAAACAGTGGTAAACGTGACGGGAATGATCATCTGATGACGAAAAGTCGTGCTGTACGATCCCAACGGCTCAGGTGTGTGTCAGAGCCTCGTGGGTGTTTCCTCCTCGTGCTTCTGATACCGAGACTCTGCGATCGTTCATCACCGGAGCAGGTAATCGAATAAACGAAGAATAAAACTCGTCCCGTGTCAGAGTTCAGAGGGCTCTTGAACGGAGAAGGATGAGGAGCGTCGGCGGAGGAGGCGCCAAAAGCTCATACAGTGATTAATGTTTAGCTGCATGTTGTGACTCATGGAAACATGACGAAAGGGCACACGCACACACAAACACACACGTGGATGAGGCTGCATGATCTAGTTAGCGATAAGTGTTGAAGGATCACTGGGTCACAATACAATGAAATAATTAGTAACCAGCTCAGTGGACCGTCGCCCCCCCCCCCTCCCCCCACAGCACATGTGTGTGTGTGTGTGTGGTGGCCGATGGTTATGAAAAAGATGCCTCCATTTTGGAGCGGTGACAACAAAGCACTGGTGTGTTATCACATCTCCCGTCCTGGCAAAAACTAAGAAAATGACAAATGTGTGCCGGACGGTGTTCAGAGGAGAGGGGGTGATTCTAATCTTCTGAATCGATTCACAACTTACAGAAATCGCTTTCTTTAGACGTTTTTTCAATCATACGTTCTGCAATTGTTTAATAAAAAGTGTTTATTTGTGCAACTTTAACAGGAATAAATGTTCCCTTTTTGTCTTTTATCCAAAAGGTAATTGAGTGTTTACATTATTGTAGTCAGTAGATATAAAACTCTATGATCTTACACACTTATATATACATTATATATTATATATATATATATATATATATATATATATATATATATATATATACATATATATATATATATCTATACATATATATATATTATATATATATATCTCTATATATCTATATTATCTATTCTCTCTCTCTCTATATATATATATAATCTCTATCTATCTCTCTATATATATATATATCTCTATCTATCTCTCTATCTCTCTCTCTCTCATCTATCTCTCTCTCTATCTCTCTCTCTATCCCTCTCTCTCTCTCTCTCTCTCTATTCTCTCTATCTCTCTCTCTCTCTATCTATGTATATATCTCCCACATATATCTATATAGTATAATATATATATATATATATAATATATATATATACTATATATATATATATACATATGTATATATATATACACACATATATATATATATATATATATATATATATATATACTATATATATATATATATACATACATACATACATATATATATATATATATATATATATATAGGGTTATGCTTTCATGCTATAACTTTCTACACTTTATTGCCGCACAGCCGACTTGAGTAGACCCTGCAACCAGCAGCCGTACGAACTGAATCTATAATTGATTTAAAATCGAATGGTAAGATACGGAGAGATTCACACGCTCGCTGTAATCTAACTGTAGAGAGTGTGTGTAGCGCGTCTGAGCCGACAGGCGGCGAGTGTTTGACGGTATTTAAAGATAGTGAAACAATAAACTCAGGGACAAAAGAAACTTGAGGTGTTTTCTCTTATCTTGGCAGCATGGCAGTTTCCCCATCCTGCGCTGTTTAAAGCAGTTTTGTTATTTATCTTGTGTCGTACGGCACACTTCCTTTGTCTTACACTAAAACAGTTTCCCTTACATAGTTCTTGTTGCCATATCAACCCGTGGTGAAGTACTGTAGGACATGTTTCCTCTCTGTACTGTATCAGCCCATTGTCTTCACGCTTGGATCTAATCCCTGCGGTGGAGCGGCTGTTGGGCTTACAGACCGCCTGTCTGTCTGAGAGCAGACGGAGGGAGGTTCCCCTGTTCACCGAGATAATAGCAGAGCGCTGGAGTGGAGTGGTTTATAACACACACACACACACACACACACACACACACACACACACACACACACACACACACACACACACACACACACAGCCTCTCAAGCTCTGCATGTGGCAATTATCTCTCCTCTCAGCAGCTTGTGGCATCTCCCCCATCTCCTCTCCTCCACCTCTCCCCTCTCCCTAATCCCTACTTGACTTTTTCCTCCTCCTCCCGCTTTCCTCCTGCAACCACCTCCTCTCCCCCCCCCATCTCCCCCTAAGCCGACTATTGCTCTCCTCTCCTTCCTCTCCTCCTCTCTGCTCCTCCTCCTCCTACTCATCCAAACTTGAGATAGTGACAGAGCACTAGTCCCAAACACAAAAAGGACCTGAACAATCTGCTTCTCCCTCCCAGAAGAAATGAAGCACAGCTTTGAAAGAGTCTCTCTGCACCTCGCTGGTCTCCGTCTTAAACACACTGCAACACACACATACAAGCAACACAACTGAACAGACCTTGAGGTTCTGAAGTGGGACACACACACACACACACACAATGTGAATGTAGCTCATGTCACAATCCCGGCTCTAGGGCAGGACAAACGAATGGTAAAATATATAAGGGATTTATTTGTAAACAAAGGACATAACTTGCGCAGCAAGGTATGCAAACCAAAGACAACGCCAACAACCCCGTGGTTTCCTGGCTCAGGCAGAGAGAGAGCAGCATCGCGGAGGCTGGGCCTTTTATGGCCGTGAGATGCGCTGCACCCAGGTGCTCCACATCAGACGGACACTGCCATCAGCTCCACTGACACCTTAAAGACATACAACATGTGTTTTGTTGCAAGGACAGCAGTAGCCAGGCCTTGTTTTGTTAAATAACTGTCGTCGATTTACAAGATGGGACAGTTTTACTGAAGATGGTTGAACTTAACAATTCCTTGGAGGTTAAAGGGCGTGAAGTGAAGGCTACTAACAGGGAAAACGAGCTGCTTCAACTGGATTTGGACAAGTCCCAAACCAATGAGAAGACTCTTTTAAAAAGGGTGGCCAGTTTGAAGGCACGGCTGGCTTTTGCTGATCCTCTAAACTCAACGCCGAATATGCTTCTTGTGCTTTTCCAGTAAGGACGCACTGGAGCATTAGAGCACAGTCCGCATCAGGCCAGTCCCTAGCCTTAGCAGCTCGCTCAAACAATGCAAAAAACACATCTGGGTCCCTCTCATTAAAGTGCGGCAACAAACGCAAATTATTGACATCAAAAGGACGCACACCAACTTTATGCCTCTCGCTCTGATCCTCAGTGGACCACTTGTCACCTTTTACATCAGACAACCGACGAATCTCCAGATCTATCTTTGCATGTTCCGTTTGCTGGTGAATCCTCGCTACCTCAATTTGCATCTCTTGCATGTTTCTTTCATGCTCCATTTGCAATGCAAAAAGCTCCTTCTGTTGTTCAAAAGTCAACCCCTGGACTCTGGAACAGGCTCTTTCTGATCCTCCGCCAAATCTCCCATCTCAATTAGTTTTAACCTCAAAGCCACTTTAATGTCTTCTTTAAGACGTTTGTCCCCCACAACCACTGAATAATGCTCAGACAGTTTGTAAATTTCTGTAACGCCTCGTCTGATGGACTAGCAATAAAGGCCTCAAGATCCAACATGTTTATTTTCCAAATCTTTACATTCAACCAGCAAAACACAACTTCTACGACAAAACAGAACCAGCTACACAGTGAAGTTTCCCTGTATATAACAAGAGCGTTACCCTCAGCCGGTTTGGATATTTCCCACTATCTTAAATTAGCCCCACTAAGTAAACCCCCCCCTAGTCTTCATGCAGCTACTTGCGGTGGGTATTTACGCACTAATGACTGCTGGTTCAGGGTGGCGACTAGCAAGCTAGCAACCCTCCCGAAACCACGGACATGCTCCCAAGCAAAGCTTCAACCACGTTCGCCCCAATACTACAACAATCCCCCCCGACAAACCCAAAGGGAATGCCGCTACAGCCTACGAGGGAAGAATCCGCACCACCTTATCAAAACCACGCACTGGGAAACATACACCTGTTAATCTGTTACGAGCATAAATAATAGCTGGCTCTAAGATCACAACTCTCCACAGTCCAAACAAGAATATCCTACAGCAGCTACACATCAAACAAAATCATACCGACAATCCCAACAGATCATCCAAATGATCCTGTTCAACCAAACCAAGAGTGTCCTCTTCCTAAACGTGAAAGTTCCTGTTCACTTCAACACCGTACTTCTGAGTTTTAATATTTCTGCAGGCGGCACCGAGTGGCTTTGTCTTCAGCGTTCAGTAACTCTCATTAGTTTTACTATTACAACTATTAAGCTATTTTATATCTCTTTACTTTAGCCTTTTAATGGTGATATTTTATATCTCTTTACTTTAGCCTTTTAATGGTGATATGTTATATCTCTTTACTTTAGCCTTTTAATGGTGATATTTTATATCTCTTTACTTTAGCCTTTTAATAGTGATATTTTATATCTCTTTACTTTAGCCTTTTAATAGTGATATTTTATATCTCTTTACTTTAGCCTTTTAATAGTGATATTTTATATCTCTTTACTTTAGCCTTTTAATGGTGATATTTTATATCTCTTTACTTTAGCCTTTTAATGGTGATATTTTATATCTTTTTATCACTTTAAACTAATTTAAATGATTTCATACATTTTTAAGCTTGGTTTTCCTGAAGGAGGATCGTTTAGTGTTGAGGAAGTAAGAAAGTTAAAAGTAAGGTTGAGAGAGCAAGAGGAAAAAGTAATGTCAAAGAGAAAGATTAAATCTGTAAGCGTTGAAAACAATGGAAGAACATAAAGACAGTTTATGTTATGGGAGAAGGAAGCAGAGAACAGGGATAGGAAGAAAATATGTGGATTATTTGCAAAGACAAATATAGATGAAAGTAGACAAAGGGATTATGAAAATGTCAAAGAATGTGTAAAGGCTGCTATTTTATCTGCTATTTTAATTCGGCTATTTCTATAATGCTACTTCAGACTCATTTACATCATCACTGTGATTATTGTTCTGTAAATGCTCTTATTCTGTCTAATCTTGTACTAATTGTTATGTTTTGCTGTGAATCACTTTGGGCTGCAATTCTTGTATGAAAGGTGCTATACAAATAAAGCTTATTATTATTATTATCTTCAGGACAAAAGCTTCTCTAATCTTTAGCTTGTCGTTGCCCCACTGGGGAACCAACAGCCTCCTCTCTGACCTGCTGTACTTTCTCCACTGGAGCTTCTCTGCGGCCACGTAAATCTACCAGGTTCTCTAGTTTGTGTGTTTTTATATTTGCTCACCCAGAGATCACCTGTCAATCAAACCGGTGTCGTTCCTCGAAGGTTCGAGTGGCGAGTTTTCCACGATGTTCTCTCATTTTCAAGCACGACGGAGCAGCGAATGTGCTCTTTGTTTTACAGACCGACATCACAACAAGCTGTAGACTCAAAAGCAATAACATCCTTGAACCCAAACACCTTCCTTAGTTTGTCACATTGTTTCCAGGAGAAACACGTCACAGCTTGGGACAAACAAAGAAGGTAAGAACCATGTACATGTACACTGTGGAGGATAATGCTGCATTATTATCCTGCTGTTGTCTATCCTTACATATCTTTAGTTAGATCTTCAATATATAAGAGAGATCTAATCAGTGAGTCTGAGCTGCCACACAGAATACGAGGAAACATCTAACTGTCACTCAAACAACTTCTCCATTCTCCACTTAAAATGCAAGTTTCACCGAAATGTATGTAATTGTATGCCTGGTGCGATTCTTTATTTTATGATGAGATATTTAAATCATTATTCTGGTTGATTGACTGTAACATGTTTATATTGTTTTGGCATCAAAACATTTGAAGTATGAGTCACAACTTAAGACATATTACGTAGAAGGTCGGTAAAAAACTTGGGAATCTAACGGCAGAAATGAACAACAACAACGTCTGAACCCCATATGGCTCCGATGGCTCGGTGTGTGAGTGTATGTGAGTGTGTGAGAGTGTGTGTGAGTGTGTGAGAGTGTTCATCACTTCTGATGAGCTCCTTGTTGTAAAGCGCTTTGGTTCATTAAAATCCTCCAACGAGTCTGATTTTCCTACAAATTTCTGTCACAGCACCTTGAATTTCTCCTTCGGGAACGGACGCCAAAGTGTAGGAAGTAGAAGCGAAGAATACAAAACGTCAGTCGAGGATTTCACTGCAGTTTCTTTGCAGAGTATCGGGTGCTATCGTTTCCCCTGCCAAGCGCTCCTGAGATGTACAGCAACACGGTAACTGAGTTAGCAGATAATCACATAACAGTAAACCCCCCTCTGTACACACACACACACACACACACACACACACACACACACACACACACACACACACACACACACACACACACACACACACCCTTCATTGCTGTCCTATACAAGATAAATGAGCACTATCAGCCCCCTACCTCCCTGCTAGCAGATTAATGTGTAAGCGTATCCGTGGTTTACCGCCTCCTACACACACGCACACACGCACACGCACACACACACACACACTACACGCACACACACACTTCTCCACCACCTTATGTCAGCTCGACAGCGAATTTACCTCCTCCGGAAACACAGCAGATGATGCAGGCTGTCGACACAACGAATTTACGCACATTAGCGTACACATGTGCACATGTAGAAACACACACACACACACACACACACACACACACACACACACACACAGTTTGACACATACAGCGTCAGAAGCAATGATTGAGTCAGGGTTGAGAAGCTTCTCATCATCTGCGGGATACATCTTGAGGACACCGTACACACACACACACACACACACACACACACACACACACACACACACACACACACACACCAGTTATGCTAACACACTTTAGCTTCCTACATGAGTCGTGGAGCCGGATCCCTGCTGTACTCAACATCCAGCAGCAGCAGCAGCCATCCAGGGCTTAGTCAGTTCACTGTAAGTGCCAGAACAAACAGCGACCCATTTAACGCCTCCACGCCGCTTCCTATTAGAGAGCAGGGTCACAGCGAGCCGCCGCGTGACCTTCAATCACAGAAACATCACACAAGTGTCTGAAAGTCACGTCGTCACAGTGAACGCAATGGATGTTCCAGCTGGATTTGTTTGTCTTTAGCATTCATTTACCTTTTTTTTTTATACTTTTTTTTCTTTTAGGAAAGAAAGAGTAAATTAAAAAGAATAATGGCGCCGAGAAATGTTGTAAATTAAGCCCGAGCCCACTGGATCCTGCTGAGCATCGACATCTTTAAAGGTATAATATGCAGCCTAACTAATCATCACCTACAGCCACTACAGCTGTGATGTCTGTATCTGCAGAACTCTGCCTGGAGTTTCTCTTTTGCTTCTTATTTTGCTGTGATCGAGACGTTTCTGGGCATCAACACTCAGGTGTGTAACCTGCAGCCAATAAGCAAGGTGTGCAGCCCGGTTGGTCAAACACTTTGTCACGCCGCTGTATGATACAAAACGGCGGTTACATCGCTGTGTGTTTCCCCTGTTCACCTCTCTCCCGTCCTGTCTGTAGTAACCGCGTGAAGCAATCCTAAAACACGCATTCCTCCGATTCACTGCTTTGCTTTCGCTCGCTCTGTGCTCTGTGAACGCTGTGTGTTTAGAAAAACAAGCAACTGACAATGCTACAAAGAGTTTTTAAAGGTGTAGTACACCTTTAAAAACTCTCAATGGTGCTGAAACATCTGGTCAGTGTAGTTTTTTATCAATGACTCAAACTGGAGTCCATAGTGCTTTGTTGGGGACTATTTTCCACGGTGGATTAATCCGCATTTGGTGCTCTAGTGAGTATTTGGGGCAGCCGGTCTGTGTGTGTGTGTGTGTGTGTGTGTGTGTGTGTGTGTGTGTGTGTGTGTGTGTGTGTGTGTGTGTGTGTGATTGAGTCTAAATAAACTGCAGTGTGTGTGTTCATGGTAACAGTGAGGATCAGCTCTTTGACTCAGAGGACGATAAGATATCACAATTACTCAGACGTGTTGGATACACTCATTGTTTGCTAAACCTTCTTTAACTGTACTTCGGTCAATCATTGCAAACACAAGATGGATGCAGAACAAATGTTTAAACTTTGTAAACATTTCAAATGTCAGGTTGAATTTGAGGAGCCATGTATAACCTCATGCACCACACTTGTAGAATATTCCCATGAGATGTAAAAGCAAAACGCCTGAAGTGTGAACATTTCAATCGAGGAAGAAGTTTTCCTAATTTGAAGGAAATAAGGGCAAACGATAAGATTCAAATCACATCTCTTTGTAAACATGTTCAATCCTGCATCTCAACAAGACAGGAAACGGATGTAACCCAGAGAGAAACTGCTCCACGCTGATCATCTTAACATATCTCAAAAATGATCTGGATGAAAGTCACAATATTAAAGTGTAAGGAAACATCAAAGTACTTAAGTGTCTTGATTGCTGAGAGCATAGAAACAGGAGTTCAGGTGTGTGTGTGTGTGTGTGTGTGTGTGTGTGTGTGTGTGTGTGTGTGTGTGTGTGATCACGGCACCACTGGACCTCTTCACGATTTCTACAAGTGCCTGGAAGTTTTGTATCTGCTGTAATGTGTAAGAAGGTGGCTGCTGTCAAAGCGACAAGCTCCTTATCTTTCCCGCTGAGCGTCTTTCCATCAGACGAGCGCCGCGCTCCGCTAAGAGGATTTCTATTTTGGTGTTTAATTTAATTTCTTAGCGGACGGATGGATTGTAATTTGGTGGTTTTTCGATGAAAACGTGTTTGACTCCATAATATTAATTTGTTTCAGTGCAGATAGGAGATTAATTATGAGCTCAGAGAGATGCTGCTCTGTTTGAACCTGTGTGTGTGTGTGTGTGTGTGTGTGTGTGTGTGTGTGTGTGTGTGTGTGTGTATATATATATGTGTGTGTGTGTGTGTGTGTGTGTGTGTGTACCTGTAGTGCCGTGTGTCTCTCAGGGCTCGGTTGCTGGGGATGCGTTCGCTCTCCCTCTGGTTGAAGGCGTACAGCGTGTACGGGTCGTCACCGGGCTTCCAGCGCCGGGCGCTCAGGTAACCTCGCTCATCAAATCCCTCCAACATGTCGTCCCACTCTGCGTCCGAAATCTGTCAACAACAAATAAAATCTGTCGGTCAAGTAGGGCAAGAACTCATTATTATTTCTATTTTTAATTCATTAGACAACAACTTTATTGATTAATGTTTTTCATTTGCTTGTTTTGTCCGAACAACAGATTTATTTTGCAGAGAAACTCATCTGATCCATGTTTCTGATCGATTACTCTAATGAACCTTTTTTATTGATTTACATCCGGGGCTGTACAGGCCAGCACTTGTGCACGTCGACACACACCACAGTGTGCACATCGTTGAGAACACACACATCTTTCTTTCTTACTTCGAGGGAGAACCCTAAATGTCAGCGATGCCGAGGAACATGCAGTAAATGCAGACTCAATCACATAACAAAAACAAGACGACAAACATGGCGACATCAAAGAAAACAAAGAAAAACAAAACGGGAATCTTTTCTATTATTGACTAAATGCAAAAATTAAAACAAAAGATCCACAATTCTAACAATCGACATATAAATACGTCCTGAGTTTAAATCAGTTTACCACATTGAGATACGCCGTTATTCCCAGCGCAGTTTTATCAAGTATGCACGTCCCAGCGGCTGCAGCTCGACCGCATCGACCGTCTGTGTGCTTCCAATGCAACCGGGCGAGGCAAGTTGTGCAAAACCAAAATAAAAACTGCCCCACGGGGCACGCATGATTATAAAGGCTTCACCACGGGGCACGCATGATTAACACTGATCTGTGCAATAAAACAAGTATTTTGTCATCTTTTAGTCAATAAATCTGTAGAAGCATCCAGCTGCTGTGGATCCAATGTATCAGTCTGTCAGCCGATCAATCAACGAGCTGGAGGAATGTCTCAATCTATCAGAGGCCCATTACTGCACATCGTTCACGAGACTTAACCCGTGTTCAGATCCGATGGAACGTCTCAGAGACTTTCTTTCTTTCTTTCTGGTTTCGAGCAGCAAATATCAGCTTTTTATTGACTGACGTTTTCTTTGTATCGGTCATCAGACTGGACGACAACTGAATGTGAGATTTAGTCATAAATGTCACATTGTGAGTCTTTGATTGTAGCCTGTGATTATCCCCCACAGACAGAGTGTGTGTGTGTGTGTGTGTGTGTGTGTGTGTGTGTGTGTGTGTGTGTGTGTGTGTGTGTGTGTGTGTGTGTACAGGGCTTTTTAAAAGCCTCAGGGGAGCTTTTAGAGGTCATTTTACTGAAACAAGATTCAGAGGGTTTTTAAACTTGCTGCTCTTTGGTATTTAACAAGATGAATGTTGGACTTCAGCTTTTCATCGCCTTAGTTTTCTCCTTGTTTTGTGACTAAACGCTGCACTTTGTCTTTCTTGAGCTCCAAACTTCAGGTTGTTTTGTGCTTTTAAAAAGCTCCATTTTTCCTGCAGAAGGTCGTCATAATATACATTATACAAGCTTATTTATCCTCCTGCGTTTACAGACATTACAGAATAATAACTCGCAGATTGCACCTTTTAATGTTTGTGTTTTTAAGGTTATTGCTAAAACTGTGAAGTCTTTCAATGCATCAATCATTCAGTCACTTAATGAATCACTCGATCAGTCTTACAAGCGAATATGTTGCTGGTGTTTGGTGCACAGCTGGTGTTGAATATGCATCAGTCTGATCGTGTAATGTCGGGAAAAAAACATCAGAAGTCCTCAAGATACAAATTGTAGCTTATTATTACACATTTCATATACTTCACCGTACTGCTGCACATGTTTTAAAGCTCAAGATGGTTTCCCTGCATGCCTCTTGGGATCCGATCATCACATGCAGAGGCTTTAAAACATGCTTGACACACAGCAGGTAATTCATCCTACCTTTAGTTTAGTCACTTATCATTTAGTGCTAATTTATGTGCATTCAATTCCTCTTGACGTGTGTGAGAGAATGAGTGACGGGCGGCTGCATTCACGGTTATCACTGTGGGAAAATCAACCCCAGAGGAGAGATAATGAGAGAGGAGCTGAAAAGATAGAGATTCTGTTTCTTGCATTCAAAATGTGTTTGCAGCCGCTCACTCGCAGACGTCAGGGTGTCCTTGAACACAGCAATAAGGGAAGACGTTACTGCAGCAACACACAACAACAAAATTAACTTTGACCATAAAATAAGGAAAACTGTGATGAGTGTCTGAGCTCAGACTAGTTTGACGTCTCTGCAGGTTGATGCTCTTGCTAATAAATGGAAATCAACGTTAGGACGAACAGATGCTTTGGAAAACGGCGATAATGTAAAACCATATGCAATCTGTAGTTAATGAGCTAAAAAAGCAGCTGCATGGCCCTTTAATATGTTAATCAGAGGCCACGTGTGAGCCACAGTCAGTCCTGCTTCATGTTATTCTGCATCAACACAATCTGTTTCCAGAGAACTCTGCAGAAAGCTCCACTTCTCCACTAAACACACACGTTATAAAATAAGATGTAAAATGTTAATGTTGCACATAAATCCTGTTCAACCTCCTAACAGCTGGTGGAGGAAAACACAAGGTGGCTACCACTTCTTTATACAAAACATAAAGACATTTTAAAAACAGCTACAGCTGCACTTTCTGTGTGTCGGAGGCGGAGCTAGTTTAAAAGAGAGTGTGTATTATTTCTGAGACGGTATATTTGTTTGCATGCAGGAAGTGTGTGTGTAGTGTGTGTGTGTGTGTGGTTGGAACGACTGAGGGAGTAAATATCATTTATGAGTGTGTGTGCTTGTTTGTATCTTTTGAGAGGCTGAGGAGTGTGTGTTTCAGTTGAGAGGGGAGTGTGTGTTTCAGTTGAGAGGGGAGTGTGTGTGTGTGTGTGTGTGTGTGTGTGTGTGTGTGTGTGTGTGTGTGTGTGTGTGTGTGTGTGTGTGTGTGTGTGTGTGTGTGATGCATAAGAGAGAGAGGATGTGTCTTTGAGGGCGAGATACATAAAGTATGCACATTATCACTCTCTCTCTCTCTTTCGCCCCATCATAAACATAACACAGGAGCCTCGGCAAAAAAAAAAACCCAGAGGCCATATTTCTCCCCAACGACCCCACACACACACACACACACACACACACACACACACACACACACACACACACACACACACACACACAGGGTGACAGCGCCGATGGTGTGTGTAAGAGAACAACATTTACGGTGGAGCAGCAGTCAGGATGGAGGGATGCGGAAAACGACCGACACTACTCCTCATCTTCTTCTCCTCTTGTCCTCCTCCTCCTCCTTCTCTTCTCATTATTCAGCCGTACGACTTGCTGATGCGACACATTGTCTAAATGGGGCCATTAGAGGGCTGGGAGTCAGACTCTCTGTGTGTGTGTGTGAGAGAGTGTGTGTGAGTGCATTGCTAGTTCTTCCCCTGGTGGCTGTAACAACGAAGAATGAAGAACAAGAGAGAGAGGGGAGGATGGAGGGATGAGGGAAGAAAGAGGTAGAGAACAGGAGAAAAGAGGACAAAAGAAGAAGAGGGAGGTAAAGAAGAGGGAGAGAGGACAAAATAAATATGTATGTAAGAGAAAGAGGAAAACACACACACATACACACACACACACACACACACACACACACACACACACACACACACCTGTGGCCACTCGCCTCCCTGTAAGATTTGTTTGCGTCTCGTCTCACTAGGAGCTCAGGAAAAGCTGAGTTCAAGGTCCTCTGGTCTCTATATATTTACAGGACACACACACACACACACACAGCTTGTCTTCCTAATGCACCGTGTCATCCTCTCACTGCCTCTTACATGAACACAGACATTCAATTAACAAACCTGAGTGTGTGTGTGTGTGTGTGTCCGTGTGTGTGTGCGTTTGCCAAGCCACCAAGGAACCTATTAATTCCTCCAGACGAGACAGACTGATATATTTAGAATCATAATGAGTGCCCTCACACACACACACACACACACACACACATAAGTGTCATGGCCACTGCCTACTTTTTGACAGCTCCCATTGGAAAGAGACGTAAAAAAGAGTGAGACAGAGAGAGAGGGGGGGGAGAGAGAGGGGAGAGAGCGAAAGGGAGAGAGAGAGAGAGAGAGAGAGAGAGAGAGAGGGGGAGAGAGCGAGGGAGAGAGACGAGAGAGAGGGGAGAGAGGAGAGAGACAGAGAGAGAGGGGGAGAGAGATAGATGGGGAGAGAGAGAGGGAGACAGAGAGAGAGGGGGGGAGAGAGATGAGAGAGCTAAGGGATAGAGAGAGAGAGAGAGTGGGGGGAGCGAGGGAGATAGACACTATATAGAGGGGGAGGAGAGAGAGAGACGAGAGAGAGGGGGGGGTGGAGAGAGAGTTGATGAGAGGCGACATTTAGAATAAAGAATTGTTTGAGGTTATTGTGGGGAGCGAGAGAGAGAGACAGAGAGAGAGAGAGAGAGAGAGAGGGGCAGAGAGATTCGGCACCGTGGCTGGTGTGATCCCAATCAGTGCAAGATGGCGTCTAGTTAACAATTATCTAAATGCATTTGTTTACCTGTTGTGCCCACTACTTCCTGGATGAAGCTAATGCACTTGACGTCGGGCCGCAGGACGGAGCAGGAAGTGAAGCGGCCTCTGTGTGGACATCGTGATGCTGTGAGCAGAGAACCGTTTACAATCCTCCTGATGCAAATTCAGAAGAAGCACGGACTGTTTACCTTCTGATTCGTCTGCTTTCTTTCTTGCGTAGCATAAAAACAACTGCATTTCGTTGTGCAACCTTGTGTTGAATGAATGATCCTTGAATTTGTTCCTATTTATGTTTTGAGTGTTCGCCTGCAGTCGTGATTTATTCTTAGTGTGTGTGTGTGTGTGTGTGTGTGTGTGTGGAACCGCGTGACAAAGAAACTGGAAGATACAGTGAGAGAACAGTGTGTAGTTTTTAGAAAAACAGACGTTACAAATCAAGTGTTCAATGTACTGCTGCTGTTATTTCTGATAAAGCACATACTACTCCCTCCCGCTCAGTGTCAGATGATGAATTACCCATTATATCCCAGGCATAAATCATGTATGGAGTGTGTGTGTGAGTGTGTGTGCCCTCTTATTACCCTCCCGTTCATGTGCACCATGTGAGCAATGACCTCTCTGTCACACACATACATATAAACACACACACACACACACACACACACACACACGTCGAGCTCCGCTATTATATTGTGATGTATCACCGCTGTATGTGATATCTCCATTATTGTAGATCTCTTCTTAAATTATCCATTTGCTTCGTTCAAAGGCAGATTAAACCCGAAGAGTGGGATTATTACGTATCCATCATCTTTCTCCAGTTTCAAATGATCCGGCTCGGGTTACAGAGACGGGATTAAGGGGATTTATATTCTTAGTTTCCTTCAGCGAATGTTGGATCTGTAAAAGTACCTTCCAGCTGAATAATGCTCAAAGACAACAAAGTCAATAAGAACATGCTGAATATGTTTTTCTAAGCTTTGGTCATGAAGAGGCAAAAAGAAATCCTCTGCAGCCAATGAGACAAACATATGAATATGCATTTATAGATCCAGATTAAGCAGAGCCGACTGATCTATAGACACGCATCCAGAAGACAGATTATAGTAAAGAGAGAAGAAGATGGGACTCAGGTCAGACGCAACACAAAACATCCACGCCTTTTCTTCTTTAACTTCTTCCCAGCGACACAGATTTACATGATCCTGTTATCTGAAGCTTGCCAATTAGTTTGTGTGCCAACACGAGGTATCAACGTTGTGTCATCTTCAGGTCACGACTAGCTGTCTTGTTATGCTGTGAAACGTAAGATGTTCAGAACGACAGAGCGGCTCGGGGTGTCGCCGTCGTCCTTTATAGTCCGGCTCATTGAAGAGAAACCAAAGCGGCGGAGACGCAGTCAGAGGAAGCGAATGATCAACGCTTCGCATTCTCCTTTAATGTGGTCGGAAACCGCACCGAGCGGTTCTACTATAGATAAAAAATTCAAAGTTCACTTGATCTGACAGATTTTCTAATTTGCTTTTCTGGAGATAACGAGATTACTAAACCTTGATCTTCAGAAAATGGAGTTTGAGAATTAAATTGGTGGAAAATTTCTGCAAATACGAAGAGCGTGCGTGAGTTCAAGGGTAGCCATGTCTGAAAACAGACGTTCATCTCTTGAGCTGTACTGTTCTTCGCCTCCACAGGGAACAGGTTCCAGTGGTTATGCACGCAGATGTTTCGCCACAACTGCGCGTTTAATGTGCAGAAAATGGCAAAATGACAGTTAATTTACCAATCATTATCCATCATTATCAATGGATATGGACACAGGTGATAACCCCTCGGACATGTTTGTTCATAGAACATTCACAATATGTTCTTTTACATCAGCTAGCCGTCTTATTTCCCGCTGACTTCTGTTCATTATTGCACCGCCATCATCAACGTAGATCTGCAGAATAGCGTGAAAATGTTTGCGGGAATTTGTTTGTGTCTGGTGGAAATCAAACGTGTAACTGTAGGTCGTAGGAGACGCAGAGGCATTGCATCGTGAGGCCCGACGTCTCCACAAGCTGACTGAGAGATGTGTCGACATGTGTTAACATGTATAAAACAGCTAAGAATTTCTCCGCAAGACTCAAGACATTGCTACACACCACCAGAGGGCGCGCAAAGATCTTGAGCCGCCAGAAGATGAAAAGGCAAAATAAATACTTTAGAAGAATTGCATTGTCCATATTTGTGACCGCGGCATGAAAGATGTCTGCAGTCTGTTCATCTTCTCTCTCCGTGCACTTTTAACTGCATACTCTATACGTTTGTTCTCTACTAAATGAACGACAGTTAAATGCTATTAAACGTGCCTTGTTACCATTACTTTTTAAATACGGGTAATAATAGATTATGACGGACATTTTTCGAGCCTGTCCGTCAAAATGAAGGCAGCCACTGCACGCGACCGCTAGGAGGTAAGACACAATCCACAGGGGACCTTGAAGTCCGCACCGAACACCTACAGAGCCCAAGCAGATGGCTGAGCTGCGTGTCCACGAGCGATTCTCTCTCTAGTTACTTGTTGGTATGAGACGCGGAGCGAAGTCACTAAGCCGTGATCACATCAGGAACTTGGAGTAAATAAACTTTTCCTCATCTTCTTTCTCTCCACGTTCCTTCTCCTTCTCATCTAACCTCCATCCTTGTGCTCTCATCTCCAGTCCTTACTTCTTCCCTCGTCTGATTCTCTTTCTAGCCACATCACTTGTGTTCCTGTCTTCCTCCCTCCTCCTCCTCCTCCTCCTCCTCCTCCTCCTCCTCCTCCTCTTCCTCCATCCCCTCATTAGTTTGTACCTCCACGTCTTTCCTTCGTCCTCTCCTCCTGTGTGAAGCGGTTGCTGTTTGTTTGAAGTCAGTGTTATTGAGCTCAGGTCTGGAGAGAGTGCTGCTACGTCAATAACACACGCACACGCACACGCACACGCACACGCACACACACAGCTCAGTCATCAATTAGGGGTGTGTATAGATCTCTCCCTGCAGCAGTGGTGCTTGTTTGGATTCTACATTGTTTTCTGTTCCAGCTCATACATCTCTGTCTATGACACACACACACACACACACACGCCTTTTTTTTCGAATGAAGGACTTTTTCCTGGAACTTTTTTTACAAACTCTCTGCCACTTTATTCACATTTTGACCCGAGGAGTGAAGATCTAGTTCTGTAGGCCGTAGAAAGTTCCTACTACTGCTCCTGAAGTGAGAGCCCAGGATCTGTAAGAGTAATATATATGCATATATATATATGCATATATATATATGCATATATATATATGCATATATATGCATATATATATATGCATACATGTGTATATATATATATATATATATACATATATATATACACATATATATATATATATATATATATGCATATATATATATATATGCATATATATATATATATATATATATATATAATATATATATATATATATATATATGCATATATATATATATATGCATATATATATATATATGCATATATATCTATTATATATATAATCTATATATATATATATATATATATATATCATATATATATATATATATATATATATATCTATATATATATATATATATATCATATATATTATATATATATATATATCTATATATATATATACTAATATATATATATATAGACTAGATACTCATATATAATCATATATAATATATATAAGATATACATTATATATATCTTAATATACACTATACTATATAATAGTAGCAAATAAAATAGACTATATAAGATGCAAATACAACAAACAAGCTATAAAGCAAATAGGCAATACGAAAAAACAAAATAAAAAAAAGACTAGCAATAACACACCGCAACAAAAAAAAAAACCCAAAAAATTAATCTATATATATATATATATATAGATATATATATATATATATATATATATATATAATAATATCTATATATATATATATATATATATAAAATATATGTATGTAGTTATATATATATTATATTAATATATATATACAAACAACACATGTATATGTATATATATATATATATAT